>NC_142050.1:45427228-45579581 GCF_982192425.1 Myodes glareolus
GGACTGGGTTTGGATTATCTTTCCCGGGGCCAGAGCTTCTGTGTGTGCCTTAGAGAGTGGGCAGAGAACCAAGTCAAGCATCTAAAACAAGAGCCTCAGAATATGGTTTATTTTGGTCTCCAACAGTTTGTGCTCAGTCAAAAAGGTGGTCCTTGGGACGTGGAGGTGGGCAACCACACCATCTTCCCTGGGTCTGACTTTGCACCGCGCCTGCCCTCGGATTCCTTATCAGACTCCTGGGTGACCTTTCTTCTCTTGTACAGCGGGTATCCATTTGGAAGCTTTGGCAGTGATCTGACCCTGAGACTCTTTCCACTTAGTTTGTGGGCTAAATATGAGAGGGAACGCTAGAATACTGCATACTAAAACAGAATATCATTTAAAGGTTTATGATTTTTTGTTGTTGTTGTTTTTTGGTTTTGTTTGAGACAGAATTTTGGTTGGCCTCCAATCTGCTATGTAGCACAGGCTAGTCTCAGCTTACTGAGCACTGGGATTGCTATGCCACCACACATGGCTCTGGTTTGGGACTGCCTATAATTAAGAAAAGTATTTCTGGAGTACTCCTTTAATCCCAGTACTCATGAGGCAGAGTCAGGCGGTCTCTGAGTTCGAGGCCAGCCTGGTCTACAGAGTGAGTTCCAGGACAGGCTCCAAAGCTGCAGAAAAACCCTGTCTTGAACCCCCACACACAAAAAAAAAAAGAGGGAGGAGGAAGAGGAAGAGGAAGCAGAGGAAGAAGAGGAAGAGGAGGAAGAAGAGGAGGAGGAGGAAGAGGAGGAGGAAGAAGAAGAGGAGGAGGAGGAGAAGAAGTATTTCTGCCTGGAAGGGTAGTATTGGATGGTGGGATGGTGGTGTTGAATCCCAGCACTTGAGAAACAGAGTCAGGGGAGTTTGAGGCCAACCAGACCAGCCAGAGTGGCCTAGTGACACCCTGTCTAGAAAACAACAACAAAATTCTACCAAGGCAGAATTTTTAAACCACTGTTGACCTGTAGCATATTTAGCCACTAGATCCTTATCTATTGCCCAGGTGTTAAAGACTCCAGAGCAAGCACAAAAAAAGTAAAAGCTATCCCTATTCATGGGGAAAACCAAAACACACGATGGCCACTGAGTGACCCAAGGGAGTCACTAACCCTAGGACAGCACAGCCTCTCCGGGATGCTCACAAGCTTGAGGTGAGGTCCACGAATCCTCCCTGGCAGAGGCAGCAGAAGCATGTGCTGCCATTATAATGTAGCCTTTAAGGACATCTGTGCTGTCATTTCCAAAGCTTTCCAGGAATAGTTGGTAGTTTTGGCTTCTGAGATTTTCCTGGTGAGGTTATAGAGACTTAACATTTTCTGATAGGAATATGTGCCAAGCATACAAAACACAAAAGAAAATTAAAGTTAAGAAACTTTGCTCTATCCAAGACTGAGGTAACCATGGCAAGTGTCACTGAATAAATTAAACACACACAGCTTGGTTTGAGACTCGGACCTGTTAGGAAGAGTCATAGGGACTTGGCCAGAAGGACTTAAAGGAAGCTTGCACCTTGGTGGTCGCCTCACAGAAGCCACAGCAGTGGCCAGCAGGAGAATGCCTTCCCATGGACATGGTTAGACATAAACAGGGGATTCAGAGGCTGAAACAAACGTTTGAGAATGCAGACACAGTGCAGAAAGTTAGAACTGCGGATCTGGCAGATCTTCGTACAGTTGATGAAGCTATGTGTTGGGAGACGAGGCAGATGGTCATCCTTCCACACATAGTGCGCTCTCTGCCACCCTGGCTCCAAGAGACTCTGCCTTAAAAAGAGAGAGAAGGGCAGTAGGCCCTTCCTAGTGACACACTTCATGTTAACACCACAGGTGTGGAAACGGCTACAAGTTCTCATGCCAGATGGCACCTAACACACATTACTTTGGTCACATTTAGGAGAGAAATTGGTTAACAGAAAAATAAACCATTTGTTCAAATAAAATTTTTTGATGCTTAGAATTCAGAAATTCACTAGGCAGTGGTGTGCAGGCTTTTAATCCCAGCACTCGGGAGGCAGAGGTGGGTGGATCTCTGTGAGTTCAATGCCAGCCTGGTCTACAGAGCAAGTTCCAAAACAGTCAGGGCTGTTACACAGAGAAACCCTGTCTTGAAAAACAAAAGGAAAAAGGATTCAGAAAGAACCTACTATTTTCATTTGAGGAGGCAAATTTTTTAAGTAAAAATTTCAAATTCTGTGATTATGTGCTAAGGCGAGTTAATCTTTTTCATAAAATGAACACCCGCATCTGTTTGGGTGAAGTTAATGTTTGTTCCAAGACTCCAGGCAGCTGGCAAGAAAAACACATCTCTATTTCTTTCAATATGTCTACTGTTTGAATCAAATATACAGAGATCATCTCGGTATATTTGATCAGTCTAGATTTTGACTTTTTTGTTTGTTTTGGTAATTATTATCATATTATTTGTTTTGCTTTTTGACACAGGGTCTCACCACACGGCAGTGGCTGATCTGGAACTTACAGAGATCTGTCTGACCCTGTCTCCCTAGTGCTGGGACTAAAGGTGTGCACCAACACATTGCCGAAGCTCCCCCTCCCCCACCATTCTGAAACCTTTAACATTTTTCTCCCCCAAATTTACTTGAAGATGTATCATAAACTTTTGGTTGAATAAGGCACTGGTTAATTCAAGTTAAGTAACCACAGGACTAAAAACAAAAATGAGTAAACGTTTTAGTTTTACATTAGTTAGCACTAAATTATTGGGAGGTAAAATTGCGAGAACCAATGTACTTCTGCTTTGGACAAAATTAATGCAATTTTCATTGTTAACTATGCTCAAGTAGATAAATATACACAGAGACTTTTTATTTATGTGTATGGGCATTCTGCCAGCAATGTATGTGTGTATGTCACATGTTACTGGTGTCCTGAGAGGCCAGAAGAAGGCAGCAGATCCCCTGGAACTGGAGTTATTAAAAGTTGTGAGCTGCCATGTGGGCACTGGGAATCAAAGCCTGGTCCTCTGGAAGACCAGCTAGTGCTCTTAACTGTTGAGCCATTTCTCCAGCCCCCACACAAAAATTTTTCTTAGATGGTGGTAGATAAGAGCACTTGCTGGAGCCTGCAGCGCACACCTTTAATCCCAGCACTGGGGAGGCAGACGCAGATGGATCTCTGAGTTTGAGGCCAGTCTAGTCTATAGAGTGAGTTCCAGGACAACCAGGGCTACACAAAGAAACCCTATCTTGGAAAACAAAACAAACAAGCAAACAAAAAGATTCTGAGCCAGGCCTGGTGGCATCTGTAATCCCAGCCACACTGGAGGTTGAGTCAGGAACATCACACGTCCCAAGTCGGCTTGGGTTACTTTAGCATTTGTTCTCACTCATGTCGGGAGAGATGGTAGCTCTGATCTGCGGCATAGAGGCAGGGTGTGTTACTTTAATGGTGCCTTTTTCTTCTAAGAATCTCGTTCCCTGCCAGGCAGTGATGGCACACACCTTTAATCCCAGCACTCAGGAGGCAGGCAGATCTCTGTAGCAAGTTTTCATGTAGTTTTCTTGTTGGACTATCTTTGGATCACTAGCCTTCAAATAATGACCTGGAGACTTCTTATGAGAGCTTGGCCTTAGTTTAGGCTTTTTTCCCCCATCTAGTCTTTATAACTTAATTAAACTCATATTTTTTTAAATCTACATTTTGTCATGTGGCTTGGTTACCTCTTCTTAGTAAGGCACATCTGACTTGTTCGCGTCTGTTGGCAAAATCGCACCTAGATCCCTCCTCTCAGTTTTTCCTCTCTCTATCTGGAAGTTCCATCTATTTTTTTCTATTGGCCATGTAGTTCTTTATTAAACCAATCAGAAGGCACCTTAGGCAGAGACATCTTCACAGTGTAAACAAATAGTCTACAACAGATCTCTGTGAGTTCGAGGCCAGCCTGGTCTACAGAGGAGTTCCAGGACAGTAAGAGTTACACAGAGAAACCCGGTCTCGAAAAACCAAAACCAAACAACAAAAGAATCTCCCCCCAACTGCTGCTCTGATCATTGCTCAACGGGTTTCTTAGGTCCCCGCCTCAGACAGAACCTCAGGAGGTGGTAGCCTCTTGCTAACCTCAGGACACAAAGTAGCGCATGTCACAACAGCCATCATTTTGACAGACACGCATACCGACAGCCTTCTCCGAGTCTCATTCCACTAAGCGGGCAACATCTACTAGATCTTGGTTAAGGAATGGCAGGGTTGGAAGATGTCTGCTTTCAGCCAGGTCCAGGGTTAACGGAGGTGTCCATGGGCCAGAGCTGCAGGTTTCGCCTCCTTTTCTTAAGGATCAGCTGGACAGAAACCGGGAGGCATGACAGCAAATACTTTGGGGCCGAGCTTAGGTTAAATTCTGGCCAAGCAAGTCTGGGCTGATGTCTGACAGTCACCTCCTAGAAGGGACGGGGGCAGCAATTTCATAGCTTGTCATGGGACGAGACAGAAGCATTTGTCTTGGACAATGCCTAGAATATGGTAAGAGTAAATTAAACATAGGTTATTGTCATTATTCTTACTAAACGGAGTGGTGATTTCAGCTTCTATGTAAGGCCACTATCAGTCGTGTTAGGCTGAATTCCCTTTCTTTCTTCTTTCCTTGTACTTCTTCAACTCTTTGAGTCTGTAGCTATCCTTTGTCAGAAATAGGGAGAATTAAATTTTGTGTTTACTTCAAAAACACATTTCAAGGAACCCATCTAGAAGTGATCAATTCAAAATCAACTCTGAAGAAATTTTAATTTAAAGGTTTCCACTACGAGAAGCAAGACGATGCTTCCGCCAAATCACTTCCCAGAAGGCTGATGCAGAGGCCTGGGCCTGACTCAGCATTGCCCAGGCAACAGAAGGGCCTACAAGGTCTCAGTGCCTGGTCCCTTAATCTGAAGACCTGATACACATGCCCCGGGAAAGGTCTCCGTGCAGTCTAGAGAACAAAGCCCAAAGCCGCCCCAGTCCAGCGCTGCCAAGACAGCAACGGTTTATGTTTTGTTTCCTCACAGAGCCCCGTACATAATTTTGCCATACAACCAAGTACCTTAACGGTACCAGGCCCACACCTTATTCATCTGCTTCCTCTTGCCCCTGACAAGAATCTCAGATGGCCGAGAAAACTCATCAGTTGCCCACTTAATGGCTCCTACTAGGAAATGCTGTCTTGCTCTAGAGTTTTCTCTCCCACTAAAATTCATTTCCATCCTTAGGACACTCATCATTTTGACAAACATAATCTATTCCCCTAATAGATTTCCTTTCCCTCAATCTTAATTTCAACGAAAAAAATCTGGTATAAATGGGATAACAGACTGGCTTTTCTCTTTCCAACAACCTCCAGATCCCAGGGAAAGAACTTTAGGATCAAACACGGCCTTTTGGGTTGAAGACTTGAGTTCAAATCTGAGCTGCAACCAGACATGGGTGGTTCGGGTCTTTAATCCCAGCATTTTGGAGGCAGAGGCAGGGAGATCTCTATCAGTTCCAGGACACTTTGGTCTACATAGTAAGTTCCAGACAGCCAGAGGTATAAAGTGACACTCTGTCTTAAAAAAAAAATGCCATGAGTTTGAGACCAGACTGGGTTACATAGTGAGTCCAGACCAGCCTGGGCCACACAGTGAGTCCAGACCAGCCTGGGTGAGTGCAAGACCCTGCTTCAGAACACTAAAACCCAAAAAGTAAATAGACAAAAATCCTGGCTGTCATTTTCTTTCGTGTGACTTTGGACTACATAAGCTCTGTTACCTCGATACCTCTGTACACCCATGCATGCGCACACACACAAGTCCCACCCCCATATAATTAAAAATAAAGTAAAAAAAAAATAATGCCCTGATGGAGCTAGTTGTGACTGCTTACCTTCCCGAGTCTACAGGCCTTCAAATTGGTTACACTGTCCCTCCTCTTGACTTTATAGTCAGTGGCACCTGCTTCTCCTTATCTCCCCCCCCCCATGGACAATGAGACAACCGCTGTTAGGTGATACTAGGTACACGCCCTCGGGCCACTTCAGCCCCTCCCCTTACAAACAAAACAAGAACAGCAAACAGGAAACGCTCGTCTTTTAAAAATTACTCTATTATTATCAAATAGAACCACAGTATCCAAAAGGTAATTAGAAAGTTCTATCCCCGACTACATGGCCCTGCGTCGCCGCCTGAGTGGCTGGCAGCCAAATCACTGCCCCCGTGCAGATTGTTTTCATCCATTTTATTGTCAAGGAAATTAACAGCCTGAAGGGGTTCCCCAGGACCAAGCGCTCCCCACCGGGACCCTGGGGGAAGCAGGCAACAAGCGACCTGGTTTCACTACCCGTCCTGGGGAGAAGGGACAGGAGGGGAGGAGGGTTCACAGCAGAAGGGCTTGGGGCGCCCCGCTCCCGCCCACTGGGCTCAGCCTGGGGGCAACTGAGGCACTGGTCCCAGGGGCCTTAGACCCTTGCACCTAGCTGCTCATCTGGCCGGGGCAGGGGCGGGGCGCATGCTCACTCGCCCGTGTGGGTCCGCAGGTGGTACTTGAGCGACTGTTTGTAGCGGAAGCACTTGGCGCAGTGCGTGCAGGGGTAGGGCCGCTCGCCAGTGTGCGCTCGCTGGTGCTCCAGCAGGTGGTGTTTCTGTGTGAAGCGCTTTCCACACTCAGCGCAGTGGTAGGGCCGCTCACCCGTGTGGATGCGCCGGTGTTCCAGCAGGTGGTGCTTGCGGATGAAGCTCTTGCCGCATTCAGGGCATGCATGCGGCCGTTCGCGCGAGTGCACGCGGCAGTGGTTGGTGAGCTTAGATTTTTCGCTGAAGCTCTTCTCGCACTCCGGGCACTTGAAGGGCCTTTCGCCGGTGTGAGTCCGCTGGTGGCGCAGCAGGTGCGATGGGCGGCTGAAGCTCTTGCCGCACAGGCTGCAAATGAAGGAGACCTCGTGCTTGCCAGCATGCACACGCTGGTGGATCACCAGGCTGATGTGCAAGCGGAAGCTCTTCTTGCATTCCGGGCACGTGTAGGGCCTCTCTCCTGTATGTGTGATCTGGTGCTTGGTCAGACTTGACTTGTGGCTGAAGCTGCTGTCACACTCGGGACATTTGTAGGGCTTGGGGCCACCACCACTGCCTGAGCTGGGTGACTTGGGGCGCGGTTTAAGCGAGTGCTTGGGATTGAAGGCTGACCCGCGCTCCGGGGAGGCGTAGCCGCTGCGCACCCGGTGGATGCGCTGGTGAAGTGTGAGTTGCTGCTTGTGGCGGAAGCTGATCTCACACTCGGCACACTCATAGGGCCCCTCCTTGATGTGGTTGCGCTGGTGGATGATAAGGTTAATCTTCAGCCGAAAGCTCTTGCCGCACTCCATGCAAGTGAAGGGTCGCTCGCCACGTCGATTCCGCTGCTGCTGACTGGAGGACCCACGGTTCTCACCCAGGTGCCGCTCACCATGCCCATGTGAATGTGAATGCCCATGAATGCTGGGCGCCAGCCTCTTCACTGCTGGGTTGCCCAACTGCAGGGGTGGGGGGCTCTCCTCGCCCTCGGGGGACATCTCCCCAGGAAGGGGTGTCTGGTACATACTGGCCTCGTACCTCCCGGATAGCTGCCCAAGGGATTGCAAGTGCTGTGGCAGCTCATCCTCCTCCTCTTCTTCCTCGTCCTCCTCCTGCTCCTCAGTCTTTATCACGATCCCCTCTGCTCCAAGGTTAGAAAAAAAGAGTTTAGACGTTACCCAGAACCCTGATCCTGGATAAGCACAAGGCTTAATCCTCATCCACACCAACAAACATTGTGCTACACACACACACACAACTTGATACATAAATATATTTATCCAAATTCCTCCTTTTGGGAAAATCTAGTTCCCTGCCCCATGATTCCTACCTTCGGATGACCAGTTGGGGAGGAAGTAGGGGAGATGGCTACTTGGTGCCCTGGTACTCATACTATGAAGTAGCTGGAGGACCACACTCGCCCTCAGAAACTATCACACTGGGCCTGAGCCTGTGCACATGGACCTCAGTCTGCGGGACAGCAAAGTTCCACTTCTCCTTTCGTTGCACCTGGGGCCTAGCGTCTGCAACGGTCTCAAAGGGCACTGCAGACTCAACATCCTTCTCCTCCAGACAGTTCTTCCTCCCTGAGCCCACCTGTTTTTCTCCTTGTCATGCCTTCATTCACCCACCTCCATTAATTCCTCCCTCCTTCTCAGTCTCTCTGCCTTGCTGTGTGATCCTGACCTGTGAGTGACATTCAACACAGCTGAGCTCTCCTCTGCTGGAACTCGGGCTCTGGTTTTTGGTAACCCAGGAACTACAGATGCAGGTCTCACAGTGCAGCCAGGAACAGGGTGCTTTTAAGACACCAGCCTCGAGGCTTCCTTCAGGATCCAGAGTGCAGTGCCCCACAGTGCCCACCTGGTAGATTCCCTATACCTCCAAGTCTGGCTTGTCCCCATAGGACCTGAATAAAGCCAAGTTCTACAGGGGTCCCTGAGAATCTATGCAACATCTGACTCATTCAAATTTCTCCAGGTGTTTTATAGTCAGTCATTTGGCATTTCCTAACCAGTGGTTGTTCTGCTTTTGAGACGGGGTCTCTCTATGTAGCCCTGGCTGACCTTGAACTCAAGAGTTCTTTGCCTCTTAAGGATTAAAGGTACGTGCTACCTTGCTCAGATTTCTTTTGTGAAAATAACATTTCTTCCCTTCCTTTCCTCCCTCCAAACCTTCCTATTTACTCCTCCTTGCTCGTTTCAAATTCATGGCCTCCTTTTTAGCTGTTATTACATGCCACCCACCCACACACGTGCGTGCACACACAAACACACACACAATTTCCTAACTATTACTCAGCTGTTTTATTATCTTTTAATTGTGTATCTGTGTGTGGGTATGGGATCTCACTGGAGCTGGAGTTGCAGGCAATTTTGAGCTGCCCAACATGAGTACTGGGAACTGTCCTCTTAATCACTGACCTGTGTCTCCAGTCCAGTTTTTAAATTCTAACAAAATCTTTCTGGAGAATTTTACACCTGTCCTTTGTACCTGAGCACTGCATGACCCTTTGGGGGTCAAGTGACCCTTTTATGGGGATCACCTAAGATCACTGGAAAACACAGATTTAGATTATTCATAACAGTAGCAAAATTACAGTTATGAAGTAGGGCCGAAAATAATTTTATGTTTGGGCCACCACAACGTGAGGGACTGTATTAGGGTCACAGCGGCAGGAAGAGTGAGAACCCTGCTCTAAAGCCTGTAAACTACAGTGCTAGACAGGCAGTGTGGGCGTGCCGAGTGAGCCTCGTACCTGGCCTCTGGGCACTTACTTAAATCTAATAAATTAGACACTGATCACTTGACCAAGGATACCATGAGATTTTTATTAACTGAAAAGATGCAGATTGTAGCCAGGTGTGGTGGTGCATGCTTGTACTCTCGGCATCGGGAAGGCTGAGGCATTAGGGATCAAGAATAAGGCCAACCTAAGCTACAACTGGAAGTCCCCAGTCTCAAAAAAAAAAACAAATAAACAAAACACAAACAGCCAACCAGTGAAAACTGGAGCCATGAACCAGGACCAGCACTGAATGCCCACTGGTACAACACTATACTGGGGGGCAGAATGAGGACACTGGGATTATGTAGTTACAAGCACTGTGGCCAGGGCTGAGCAGAGAAGGACAGGAATCTCTCTCTCTCTCTTTTAAGAGTTTAAAAGGAAAACTCCAGGGCAGGCAAGCTATAAATCTCAGCAGCTGTTCAGAGGAGGAGAATGGAGAAATGAGAGGCACTCCAGAGAAAGAGTAAAGAGAAAGTACACTCAGACTCTGGCCAGCATTGGGGGCTGGGGTGGGGGAGGATGGGTGGGCAAAGAAAAGAGGAGAGTTAACCCTTTCTAGGTTAGGACTCAGAATGGTAGGCAGAGTCAGCAGACCTTTGAATAGGCTCAGAAGAACTGCCCATGTTGTTTTTAAAACATGCTTTTCTTGCAGGGTGTGTTGGCATAAACTTTCATACCCAGCACTAGAAGGCTCCTTAGTGAGACCTTGTCTCAAAAACAGACAACACTATGCAAATTAAACAAAGCAAAACAAAACTACCAAACTCCAAAGTCACAACAGCATGAGATAAATATAAATGAGAAGGAAGATCGAGCTCTGCCACTGCCTGTGTGACCTTGGACACACTTCTGACCTCATCTGTCTCTGAGTTCTTGTTTGTGCCAATCTTGGGCAGACCAACTTCTTTCCTAGGCTGGGAGACTCTAACAAATCCTGAATTATTAGGATCATTCCACAGGAGGCAGGCCCTCTGCAGCCCCACAACGCAGAACTTACCCGTGCAATTTCTCTGCTGCACCAGCATCTGTTTGAGCTCGCTGAACTCGCTGGAGCCTTCGGTGGACTCCTCCAGCGTGTTCTCTTGTTCCTGCATGTCCAGGTCTGGCTGCTCTCCACAGGGGTCACCCAGCTCTGAGTCCTGAAAGCCGTGTTCCTCCACTTGTCCCATCAGTGGCTCTGGTGTCTCCAGTCCTTCTGAGCCCTCGTCATTGGTCTGCACCTCGATCTTAATCACGATGCCATCATGTGCTGAGGGAAGGTGAGGACACACAGAGCAGTCATGCCACCTCCCCAGGTTTCTACAGTCCTAGCATTACATTCCAACAGGTCTTTTTAAAAGAGACCCTAAAAAATACAATAGAGTTCATGGTGAGCAGAAAGAATTTTCTGGACACTTTGTAGTCTAGAATGAGATTACAAATTGGAGTCAAGTTATAATAATAAAACGTTATTCCCTACAAATCCTAAGATGTTTAAAAAAATTGTTTCACTTTTCAAGTCAGGCAACCAAAACCCAGCTTCTCTCTTGCTGGTCCATCTATGCACCAAAGACCATAAAAAGGTGGGCTGTCTCCTCACTTCTCAATCTGACCGGGTTCTGGCAGACAGAATCCCAGGTCCTCCTCTTGACCCACATCATTCCGCAGCACAGGTATGACTGTGAGGGGGGGTCTGGGTTCCGTCCCTTTTTAAGCAGACAGAACAGCACTAGGTACATGGCTGTATTATCTGTGCTTTCTTGCACAGATCTGTACTAATTTCAGACGGGCTTTATAGATACAGCATCGCTCTACACAAATGGGAGCACAGTACACATTTCTGCTTTTCAGTGCAGTCTTTTCCCCTATTAATTTGCTTTCTCCTTTCAATGCACCATTAGGACCATGTAGATAATGCCTGCTATTAGCTATGATCAACTCCATGCTTATATAGTTACATTCATATCAGCATATATACCTTAATTTTATTCTTGTGTCACTGTTAAGAGTTCATATAAAACAGCCTCTTTCTCTCCTCTGTGATCAACTATCTTGTAGACATCCCTTCAAGCCAATTTTCCACAGTGCTAACCAGTCTTTTAAACGATCCATATATCCCATCCTGTGGCTCATATGTAATTTAGCAGTTATTCCCTAATGGAAAAACTCTTTCTGTCTTCATCTTTTGCTACAGTAAACAATACTACAACGAACATGTTTATATTCCCAATTACAAAATAGTGGTTTCACTTCTGTGATCACTCATCAATGGACCACAGATTGCAACGCAGCTCATCTTCGGAGAGAACCCTTTCCCCACATCACTGACAGCAACATTTACATATGATCATTTTCTTCAACAAATGCAAAAAGTGGCAACTTTGATTCTATTTCTTTTTTGTTGTTGTTTTGGTTTTTGAAACAAGGTCTCACCAGGCCTGGCTGGCCTGGAAATCACTGTGTAGACCAGGCTGGCCTGGAACTCAGAGATCTGCCTGCCTCTGCCTCCGAAAAGCTGTGATTACAGGCACCAACACTGGAGTGCACCAACACGCTGGGCTGATTACATTTCTTGGCTAAGGAGGTTTATATATGTTTTTCTTTACCTACTGGTCCTTCAGAATGATTTTGTGTAGTGAGTACTACCTATTTTTAATTTTTTAAAGAGATAAATTTATCTCCACCTCTTGGAGGTGGAGGCAGGAGGATCAAGAATTTGGGTCATCCTTGGCTGCATGTCCTCTTAAGTGCTGAGCTGTCTCTCTAGCTCCTCTTTTTCACCTTTTAGAGAGGCTCATGCTAAATTTTTCATGCAGTCTTTGAACTTACTTCAGTCCTTTCAGGTCTTAAATTTGTGATTTTCCTGTCCCAGCCTCCCAAACTTCCAGTGCTGGTGGTCTGGGTATTTTAAGTATCTTCTAAAGGACTGTTTCCCAACCTTCCCAATGCTGCGACCCCCTAACACAGTTCCTCATGTTATGATGACCCCCAACCATAAAATTATTTTTGTTGCTACTTCATAACTGTAATTTTCTGCTGTTATGAATTATAAATATTTTTGTAGAGGTTTGCCCTTGAGAAACACGGTTCTGTGGGCTTACATGCAATCCTACGTACTAGGAGGTGGTGAACAGATGGGCAGACAGGGGGCACCGCTCTGGTGAAGGCAGTGGTGCTGGCTAGGAAAGAGTCACGGTTTCGCTCCTCTCATCTACAGGATGCCATCTGCTGTGCTATGATGGAGCCAGAAGGACTTCTAAGAGTAATGAGGTGCTGGCGACAAGCACTCAGCACTCAAAACTGTAAGCTAAACACAGTGCTTTCTTTCCCAGTGTCAGGGTCTCACTGTCAGCTCAGGCTGGTCTGGAGCCCAGGAGGACCTCGGTTAGCTTGAGCTCTTTTCCCAACCTCTACCTCCCAGGTACTGACGTCACAGCGACACACCACAGTGTCTACAGCAGAACTGTTTTCTGTATAAATTACCACATTTGGGGTAGTTTGTTAGAGCAGTAAGAACAGATTAACTCCGTCCCCACGTCTCCAATCTCTCCCTCTCCTTTGGCCTATGTGCGCTCCCTTTCCTTACTGCTGTTTCTGTCTTCATTCTGGAGGCCCTCGAGTTGTGCCTCTCCCCTGCCTTCGGCCCGTATCAAACCATTGTACGCCCCCCAGATACACAACTTCCCTAACCTGCATAAACTCCTGAAAGTAGTTTACTTACTACTCCCTAAAACAAAATTTCAAAACAGTCTCTTTGCACCTTTTTTAATAAATATATATGTAAACTGGGTAACCACTATAATCCTAGCACTCGGGACAGTGAGGCAGATATGTCATAAGCTTGAGGCCAATCTGCGATGCAGTGAGACTGTCTAAAAAAAATTACAACAAAAATATAATTTCTAGAGTGAACACTGAGACAGAAATGAGTTTTCCCCATTCCGTAACGTCACCAATGGAATCTAAAAACTCCAGCACTTTTAAATCCATTATTTGCTTAAAAAATACACAGACAAGCTCTTCTTTGACAGCTGGGATCTTTTTTTTAATAACTATAAGTATATATATATATATATATAAAATGTATAATTTATTACACACACACACACACAAACACACCACATACAGTGTTGTCTGCATGTTTGCCTGCAGGCCAGAAAAGGGCACCAGAGCTCATGATAGATGGTTGTGAGCCACCATGTGGTTGCTGGGAATTGAACTCATGACCTCTGGAAGAACAGCCAATGATCTTAACCTCTGAGCCATCTCTCCAGCCTGACAGCTGGGATCTTAACTCCATTCCTCTCTACCTTGAGCCTGTTTCCAATCCCACTTGGTCCCACGAATGCTATCCTAATCAAATGCTCTTCCATGCTCAGGAGCCTTTGCTGATCACCTCATAGACCACGAAAATGTTCCTGGAAATTGAAATATAATCTTGTTTTCACTGCTAACAGTCACAAGACCGTACATGTTCATTTCTTCCTGGTTGAAGTTATCCTTAGTGTCAATTATACAGAACGATAAACAGCTATCTAATATGGAAAATAAGAAAGTTTGGAAACGAATCTAAAGATAAGTAGAAATCATTTTCAATTAGTTCAATTACAAGAGAATAAACATATATTCTTACTGTATAATTAGAAAGATTAGAATCAGGTCTACTACTCTGTTTTCCTTTTTTTCTTTTCTTTTCTTTCTTTTTTTTTTTTTTTTACAGACACAGGTACTGTGGAAGGTGCTCAGTTGGGAAATGTCATTTGATTCTCTGAACTTATTACAAAAACCATGGGGCTAAGGCATCATCAAAAATCGTTCTTTATGGCCAATGGCTGACAGTTATGTTCTTTTAGTTTTTTGGTAAAGCAAAATATTGCAAAAAACCCAACTTGCAAAAAACCTGCCACACAGGTTCAAGAGCAATGGCCTCTGCATTCGTCTTCCACCATTTTGGATCATGTGGTGGTGACGCAGAGGGCTCACCTCAGAGATGCTCCATGTCAGACTAGACAGGCAGGGGTGCCCTCGTATTTTTTGTGGTCCATGGGATGGAACCTGGGATCTAATGCAAGCCAGACACGTCTACCACTGAGCTGTGCTGCCAGTCCCCATTTTATTTTTTGTTGTTGTTTTTGGTTTTTTGGGGGGGGAGGTACAGGGTTTCTCTGTGAAGTCCTGGATGTCCTGGAACTCACTGTGTAGACCAGGCTGGTCTCAAAAGCACAACAATCTGCCTCCCGCGTGTTAGGATTAAAGGTATGCACCATCACCGCCTGGTATTTTACTTTTTAAATTTGAGACACACACCTTAAATGTGAATAATGAAATCATATTAGTTCTGTATTAGAACGAAGTCTGGGTGCATACACTTCCTAATTTGGAGTGGAGGAACAAGCTGTCTGGTTGTTCACACAAACATTAAATGCTCCACACCCACATCAACTATAAGCTTCTGCTGTTAAATCTTTTGCTATGTAGCCCAGGCTGGCCAACTAGAACTTGGGGTTCTTTTGCCACAGTATCATGGGGCAATCGCTGGGATTACAGGTCTGTGCTGCCATGACGAGTTATTTTATGAGAGTTGTGTGTGTGCTTTTGAGTTGGCACATGTACCACACTGGCACAGGAGGTCAGAGGACAGCTTTTAGGCCTGGATTCTTGCTGTGGAATAATCCTTTTATATACTGTGAACGTGTATTGCTATTATTAGTAGTAAAGAGCTGATGAGCCAACAGCTAGGCAAGAAGAGGGCAGGCAGTGGCGTAACTGCGAGGACAAGGGGAGGAAGGGGCGGAGATATGCACCAGCCAGAGGCAGAGAAGGCAGAAATGAACATCACGTGCTGAAAGAACGGTGCTGCCACACGGTAGAGCGTAGATAAAAAATACAGGTTAATTTAAGATGTAAGGGCTAGTAGTAACAAGTCTAAGCTATTAGCTGAGCATTTATAATTAATACTACGCCTCTGTGTGGTTATTTGGAGAATCAGCTGGCAGGATGGGGCTGACTGGCGGGACAAAAATCCTGTCTACAAATGGAGCCCAGTGTGGGACAATGTATATCCACATACGATCTGAAAAAGCTTTTTAAAAGGTCTCAAACACACAAAAACAGAGCCTAACACAGTTTCCTAGTCCTGCAATGTCTCACATGGGCCATAGCACAGCCCATGGAAGAGGCATCTCCTGGCTGCTGTCTGAGGACTTGAGCTAAGGCACATGGTAGATTTGCTCAAGCAAATGGAAAAGATTACAGATACATAGTAAAGACAGTTCAGACGGGAAAAAAAAAATCTCTAAACGGGTTACAGTGTGTTAAAAATAGGCTTGTGAAAGAAAAAAGGTATAGACAGTCATAGAAAAGAGTAAATAGTTTTAAAAATAACATAGTCTTTAGAACAATATTTTCTTTAAAGCCACACAGAGATGGCATACAGAGTGTATCTAGATCCTGTATGTTATTGTGTTGTCTTTGAATTTTTTCATTGCTGCTTGTTCATAATAATAGCTAAGAGACATTGGATTATGGAAGCTCCTAGATTAAACCAACCTATATATTTTAAAAGTGTCTTGACTTCAAAATGGAAGTCAAGAGATGTGTTGCTTTGGGGAAGAGGCTATGCTTTTGTTCCCACGGAAAACAAAAGGCTGTGGTCCATTTAAGGTGAAAGATGATCAGGTTTGATCAAGATTGACATCCTGAAAATCCTGGCTACATGTAAGAAATAAACCTAGAAAAACTACAAGACACGTAAAGTATATTTCACCTACTCAAACATAAAACAAACAAACAAAAACCATCTTTGGCTGATTTGTGTTCAATGTAGTCTATATTATATTAATGCAGATAAGTATGCTACCTTTAAAAATTTATGTATTTTCAAAGCAAGGGGACCAGGTACCAATAAAAATGAATGGCCCAGGTGATCTAGCATCTCAGAACAAGTCTGTTACAGTCTCCTCAGAGTTCTGCATCTAGATCAGCTTCAAGGCTGCTGGCTGAAATGATCCAGCCTCACAGACTACTCCATCTAAGACTTAACCATTATCCTGATTTTCTCAAGGTTCCCCCCAAATGCCAGTGCTCCCAGACTACAGAAAACAACAGGAAGTAGTCTAGAAAAAGCAATGCACACATTCCCAAGAGAAGGGTTATGGATGTTTGTCATCATTTATGGTGGGGTTAGTTATGTTATTATTGGTCACAGTCAAAAACAAAAGCTAAACAAAGCAGTTAGATTCAAGGATCAGTTTCTGAAGGAAAAAAGGGGGTACAATATAGAAATAACAGGGTAAAAGGATAGAAACAACTACTAGTCTTAAACATTTTACATTGGTACGGATGTTGGTTTATTCTTACAAACTTAATGTTTTTGTTGTACTTTATATATATTTCTATTTTTATTTAAGGTATTATACCTATGTAGTTTATTTAATTATGTAATGTAAAGTTTTCATCATTGAACGCTATTTAGAATAAAGAAATACAGGTTAACAGTTAGTCACTCATAATTATCAAACACATAGTCATGTTAGGTATATTTTCTATGTCATACATAGGCATATTTAGATAGACAAGTCATCTTCAAACACTTCAAAGATCTACAGAATTTGGCATTAAAATGTTTTAATAACATAAGCCTTTTTTTTTTCCCCAAACAGAGTTTCTCTGTGTAGCCCTGGCTGTCCTGGAACTCACAAAGATCCACCTGCCTTTATCTCACAACTGCTGGGATTTAAAGGCATACGCCACCACCCACCTGGTGATAAGGTTTTTCTTGACAGTGAGATACATCTGCTCCTGGAAGTACCAAATTACTTCCAAGAAGATGATGGGCATCCAAGAAACGCCATATGAAGTTTGCTTTCTTTGTGGCAAAAGCTAGCCACAGGGCAAAGAAACTGCCATTGCCTTAATTGCTGATAGTATGCTGTCCAAACTGGACCAGCAGGATGCAAAAGAAAGCAACTGCGAACTTTGCTGAGACAAGGTAAGATACACCTTCAAAATTCCCTGCTTCTCAGAAATGTCGGTTAGATATACTAGCCTGAAGCCCAAAGACGGATGCCCTAATGCTACAGAAGAACTTTGGGGACTGTTCGGGCAGCCAGATGTTCCTGTCATTAGGTGACATTACACCCTTCTGGGGTCTTTGATGGAGTTAAAGACTAAATAATTAAACTTACAGTTTTCCTTAGTTATGATAAAAAGTAAATTAGATATACAACTTTAGATGCATAAGATAAGATAGATAGTGGAATATTTTCTCTAAATTTGTCAAATACAAATGGGCTGGATATTATAACTATCATTCTTACTTGATAACTGTTTTTGTTGTATATTGTTTTACTATGTTAAAGTTAAAACCTCCTACCAGGTGGTGGTTGCACATGCCTTTAATTCCAGCACTCAGGAGGCAGAGACAGGTAGATCTCTGTGAGTTCGAGGCCAGCCTGGTCTGCAGAGCAAATTCTAGGACAGGCTTGAAAAATATGGAGAAACCTTGTCTTGAAAAAGCAAAAAACAAAAAAAGGTTAAAAATTTTCTTTTTAATTAAACAAAAAGGGGGAAATGCTGTGGAATAATTTTTTGTATATTGTGAATTATGTATTGTCATCATTGTTAACAAAGAGCTGACTGGCCAAGAGCTAGGCAGGAAAAGATTAGGTGGGAAAGTCAAACTGAGAGGATGCTGGGAGAAAGAAGGGTGGAGTCATGCAGAGATGCTAGCCAGATGCAGAAGAAGCAGGAAATGAATATAACATGCTAAAAAAAGGTACCACCATGTGGTAGAGTGCAGTTAAAAAATATGGGTTAATTTAAGATTTAAAGGCTAGTTATTAACAAACCTAAGATATCGGCAAAGCATTTATAATTAATAATAAGTCTCTGTGTGGTTACTCGGGGAGCTGGAAGGACAGAGGTGACCGGCAGGACAGAAACCCTGCTTACAGGTTCTCTCTCTGCACCACATGTGGATTCAAGGATCGAGTTGTCAGCGCTCTTGCCCACTGAGCTATAATCTGGTCCCTGTAAGTCATTTTAGAAGTATTTTTACATCTTGTTTTTATTTGGTTACAAGAAATTCATTTAATCTGTAATGCTATGCTATGTCTGGGCTAGCCTCTGTATCCCAACTGTTGGGAGGACAAACATGTATCACTGCACCTGGCTGGACTGATTTTTAATCTCTGTAATTGTTTTTCATAAAGACTGTTAAGAAACAGAAAAACTATCCCACAAACTGATTTTGAATATATAAGGATTACCTGTTAATGGAACTTATGCAGTGTTATATTTGGAGAAACAATTGGTTATGTTTCACATTCTTTTGTTTTGTTTTGTTCTCTAATATAAAAAGCTGTTCAAATACCTTCAGGGTTGACCCCAGCCCTCTCCTGCCTCCTCTGCCTAAGTCCTGTGTTCACAGTATTTACTGAATAAAATGGCCCAATATTTCTGTAGTTGATGATGTGAAACTCAGACACCATAAAGAAAATGACCGATTAATCTCAATAAAGAAAAACTTAAAATGGTTATACCAACACAAATATAAATACTATATAAAAAAGTACTTCCCACCTTAGGGAAATATTTTCATAGATATGACGGACAGGAGCTAATATCTTTGAGTTTGTTTGTTCTTTGAGAGAAAGGTCTCACTATATAGTGGAACCTGAAACTCACAGAGATCTGCCTCTCAGCCTCCCACTGCTGGGATAGGTGTTTGTACAGCTTCCACCTGCCAAAGCTCGGTTCATAGAGAGTCACCACCAAGCATACCTTTGATACTTAAAACATCTTTAGAATAGCATTTGGGAGGTTGAAGGATCAGGTGTTCAAAGCTAGCCTGGGGCTAAGAGACCCTGATACCACTAATAAAAAGCTTTTAGAAATCAATAATGAGAAGAAATAATCTCAAAGAAGAAGAGGAGGAGTAACAGAGTTAACAGAGTCAGACACAAAGCAAAGGCTGTATGCACACCAGTCTTCTGAGAGTTAAGAACGGCATCAGAATACGGTTTATACCAGGTTCTCAACCTGAGGGTCTTGCTGAACTATCTATCCCTCCACAGGGGTCACGTATCACATATCCTGTGTATCAGATATTCACACTGCGATTCATAAAGTAATAAAATTACAGCTATGAAATAGCAACAAAATAATTTTATTTCACTGGGGTTTCACCACATGAGGAACTGTATTAAAGAGTCACAGCGTTAGGAAGGCTGAGAACCACTGGCTTATACCCATAACTCCCGCAAGCCATGCAAAGGTAAACTGATTACTGACCAGAGTGTATGGCATTACTTTCATACTTAGATGAAAGCAGAGAGACTGGGGTAGTAGTTGAAGGGTATCTGCCAATATCTATTAAATGACCTAGAAAACCCATTTTTAAAAGTTTCAGGACACTGCAGAAAGATATTAATAAGGAAGGGTCTTTACTGGATCTACTAAATGTGTATCAACAGAAAAGTCTACAAATAGATTATGAACATTATACTCTTATTAAAAGTAATCTCGACTGAATATTTGGACACATTATTAATCCTCCTGCCTCTGCCCTCTGACTGGTGGAACTAAAGATGTAAATAAAGTACTCTGCCTGGCTCAGATACGTTCGCAAAAACAGCTGGCAAGTGATGTGCTTCTCTAACATCTGAACTTGTTTTACAGTAGAGTACATTTATAGTTTAAAACATACGCATAAGCATGTATTAGAATACTGGAAAGAATAAAAAGGTGACTTAGGATTTTACTCTTGTCATCCTACCCCAGCCTGACTTTTCTCTGGGAAGCGCTGGTATAAACAGTATTCTGATGCCCTTGTCAGCTCTCGGAAGACTGATGTGTGTACAGTATTGTCTCACGCTACTAACTGTTCTACAGACAGGGTCTCAGGTAGCTCAGGTTGGCCTCAAAAGCACTTGGTGGCCAGGGATTCCAAGGATCCATACTTCTTACCTCCTGGCTCCTAAAACCACACCTGAATGGACACTTCTTGAGTCAGCTGGACAGGACTGTCCCCTCCAAAGCCCTCCCTAGCTACCAGATTTCTCATGGTTTCAGGAAGCCTGACGTGGAGCCACAGCCAGCGTCGCTCTTGTCTGCAGCTGGCTTTTCCCTAGAGGTGATCATCTTTTCTTTTTGGTTTCTTTTGGTTTGCTCACTGTTAATGGTCACACACTCAGCTTCAAATTCTCCTCAGTCCCCTCAGCTATGTAACTCCACGCTCAAAGCATTCACACACATGTAGCATTTATTTACTTTCATCTATTTGTAAAAATCCTAGACCTTCTGGTGTGACCAGCATCTCTCACAGAGTCCCACTTTGTCTTCATTTTCTTCCCATCTCTTCCTTTCCCCCCTTTTATTTGCTGGAGGTAGAGGAGTGGCTGGAGAACCTCTGTGAGTTTGAGGAGAGCCTGGTACACAGAGAGCACCAGGAAAGCCCAGACTACACAGAGAGGCCTTGCTTCAAACAAAACAAACAACAACAACCTGGGTTCAATTCCAAGTCACCACATGGTGGCTCAAACTGTCAATAACTCCACAGTTTCAGAGGACCCAGTGCCCTTTTCTGTCCTCCATGGACACCATACATGCATGTGGTATACACAGATTACATTCAAGTAAAATACTCATACACAGAAAATAAATAAAAAACACCCTAGGGAGATGGCTCAGTGGTTAAAGTGTTTGTTACATAAGTAACCACTTTGAATCACCAGAAACTATGCAAATGCTGGTTGGGCATAGGGGCCCCCTGTAATCTTAGCATAAGGAAGGCAGAGACAAGGATACCAGAACTAGCCATATCAGTGAGCTCTAGGTTTAATAAGAGACTCTGCCTCAATACGTAAGGTGAAGAGCAATTGAAGAAGACTCTTGACATCATACACAGACACAGGAACCTGCATACACACACATATATGTATGCACACTACACATACACGCATAGAAAAATTAAGATAAAACGACCTGGGGGCTGGGCAGTGGCGCACGCCTTTAATCCCAGCATCCAGGAGGCAGAAGCAGGGAGTTCAAGGCCAGCCAGGTCTACAGAGTGAGTTCCAGGACAGCCAAAAGCTACACAAAGAAACCCTGACTTGAAAACTTAAAAAAGAAAACAAAAAACCTCAAAAAACCAAGACCTGAGTTCCTTCTGATCAACAGATTCCAGATGCCCAAATCTGCCAAGAGTCAGGGTTCTTTACAGACCAATCTAACCCTGTTTATACTATCAACACCTAATGTCCAAATGTCCCAGTGTCTGAAACCAACTGTCTCTAGTTCAGACCTCTGCTTCTGAACAGCAGCTTTCTCCTCGGGGTCTCACTGGGGTCTCACCCCACAGGTTCAAAAGTGAATTTTTGTTGTTTCTCTTCACCCAAGCCTCGTCTCTCATCTTCCCCGTGAGCTGGGTCAGGGGTAGAAGTCATCCTCTGCATCCTCCACTCCCCTTACTCACATCCACCAGTCACCATGTTTCTCTTGGCCAATATCTTACAAATAGCCACTGATCCCCCTGGGCTGTGCCAAGGCCTCACGTACTGCCATTTCCCAGCTTCCAGTCTCTTTCCTTCAATTAGTTCTCCGAGGAGCAAGGAACCTAGTTGTTATTTAGATCTCTACTAAAATTTCCTTGTTCCAAAATTTGCTTTCTTAATTGAATGTTTTCACTATATTTGTGTGCTATGTGCGCATTCATGAGTGCAAGCATACCAAGGCATGCATGTGAAGGCCAGGGGACTTGTTGGTTCTCTCCTGGGATTTGAACTCAGATGCTTAGGCTTGGCAGCAAACACTTTTACCCGCTGAGTCATCTGGCCAGTCCGTATGATGCCTTTCTGACCAAGCTCAGCAAAACCTTCTGTGTTTTGTCTTGCAACCTGGTTGCTTCTTGTCACAGCTGTATTATGGGGGGCGACTGTGGTTTTTCTGGTTTATTTTAAAGACTTATTTTGCACAGACGTCATGTGCACACACGATGTTCATAAACATGCTTGAGGATGGCAGTGGATCCCCTAGAGCTGGAATGGTAGGCAGTGGCGAACCATCTGATGTGGGTTCTGGGAACTGAACATGGGTTCTCTCCAAGAGCTGTCCGTGCTAATGGCCGAACCATCTTTCCAGTGCGGTGACTATTTACATATAGCATAGAAGCGGTTGCTAGAACTGGTCCTCTCTACTGGGGTGGATAAGCCTAAGTAAGAGCAAGGACCTCTTGGGTACCCAGCTACGGACAAAGTACCTGATATAAAAACAAATCTGATGAACTAAATAATAAACAAACAAGGGTATCTTATGGTGGAAAGATTCTTCATGTGATGTCAGAGGTGACAGAAAGCTTATGATATACATAGTATTTTTAAACTGTATTTTAGATTCTGTCCAATGTTCTAGACTCTCTCAAAGGACATTATTAGGTCAAATGTATTAATGTTTTAAAAATGTTTAAAACGTATGAGAATACTTATTTCTGCCACGCCATCTGGCTTGTTTGGTTCTTGCAGGGCTGTGAGATATTTGTAAGTAAGTGCAAATATCTGACTTTTCTTTGGATCTCTTAGGGGCCAAAAGCACTGAATGAATTTACTGAAGCAGCTCATAAAACTGTCAATCTTGACATATGTGGAACTAAGAAAATTCTGTTTTCTAGATGCTCCTGTTTGGTAGCATACCTTTTGGATCTGGTTCAGGGTTGCCTCTGCCACCTTCTTGCTAGGGAGAAGACACTGGACAGACTATTCCAGATATGTATGAGGCACCTACAGTTTCTCAGGCTGCAGCTGTCTTAAGCTAAATATGCGGTGCAATGGTCCTGCGTCACCTGCTCTCCTACTGATGTCAGTTCCAGGGGCTGGGAAGGAGAAGAGCAACAAGTAACACAGTATGGCTGTCTCCATGAGCCCACTGCCTTGCAGCTCAGGCCTGGACATGTGCACCAGACTGAACCCAGCTCAGGGCAAGTTGGCCTGGTTATTTGCAGTTCACTTCGGACCCTACTCAATAGGAGGCCCATCCGTGATACAGATGACAAAAGTAGACAGCCGAAGAGTTGGATGCTACCAGGGCAGCCCTGGACCTCAAAATCAGTGCGGGCAACAGTCCTATTTTCAGGGTTTTGGTCACAATAAGCCTCCCTGCCTCTGAGTTCTTCCATATAGAATCTCTCTATTCCTACCCAATTCTTACTTTCAGATGTGGTCACTCAAACCTTTAAAGTACAGATTTTCCTCCAACCAACGAACCCCCAACTTCATCTACTTTCAAATTCATCTATTTTTATCTGTGGTATTGAGTTGGGGTAAGCCTCACCCCTTCATCTGACCCCTCTGAGGTTGGGAGCCCAAACAAATCTTTTCTGCCTTGGGTTGTTTCTTATAGTCTTCAAATCAATGACATTCACTCATAACAAGTCTGTCTGTTGTCACTGAGTTCCCCAGCAGGAAAATCTCCTGATTTCCTTTCTGCAAGCAATAAAATCCCCAATGCTGATCTATTCTTCTTTTCCTTTTCTTTTTTCTTTCTTTCCTTTTTCCTTTTTTTTTTGAGACAGGGTTTTCCTGTGTTGCTAGCTCTGGCTGTATGGTAACTCACTCTGTAGACCAGGCTGGCCTTGAACTCATAGATCCACCTGCCTCTGCCTCCTCAGTGAAGGAATTAGAGGTGTGGCTGATGTTCTATTATTCTTGATGGTTATGTTCACCCACTGAAGGGAAAAGGGATGTTTCTACTCAAAATCTCTGGGGCAAGTAATACATGTCCAAAGGAAAGTCCCCAGGCAGAGCCTACAAAACTGATGCACCAAGATATCACTCACAGTGAGTGTGTACAGGCTACTGCCTAGAAATGTCCATTCCTGCCCTCTACTCTGAAGACATAGCCTTCTATGGGAAATCTAGGAGGAACGAACCTAACACAGGAATGCCTTCTCTGTGATTCTTCCCGCAAAAAGGATGGCAAGAATGGGTCATGTCAGAAAACAAACAAACGAACAAACAAAAACAAAAAAACTCTAAGACAACGAACTCTATGCCTTCCTACTTATCAGCTACCTGGGCTCCTGGTGGTCATGGGAGACCCAGGAAGACCATCTATCTGCAGGCCTCCTTCCTGAACAGCTTGCTACCATATCATGCTTTTTAGCTCCCCTCTTACTGTGGCACTCCAAACTGTAGCCACCTGACTACTGAAAGGCCCAGGATGCAGGCCTGGGACAACCGTTCATCTGCCACTCACCAGCACTGGGGTCTGTGGGGGTCTCACCCTCCTCAGAGTCCTCTTGCTCCTGCATGGCTGGCCTTTCTCCACGCTCCATCTGTGACATGAGGTCTGGTTTGGATATTGCATAGTCTGGTCAGAAGGGAGGAAAGAAAATATTCCATGGTAAGAGGTGGCACGGTATTCTGTAAAGGTATCATTTGAGGGGGTGTAGCCTAGAACAGCCCCTCTTCCGGGAACTAGCAATGCTGGAAAATAAATGGGCAAGCATTCAGCCTCTTTCTCCAGGCCCATTGAGCATGTGTGTTTCATGCTGTTCACAGGTACTGAAGCTTGCTCAGAAATTCAGACTGTATGAAGCAAAAACTAACTCTGATAAAGTATAAAATTCATAAAACAAAATACTGATAGAGTTCCTTATATAAAAAGGGTTGTCAATCATGATGGCTCATGTCTGTAATGCCAGCACTTGGGAGGCGGAGACAGAACTGCTGTGAGTCCAGTGCTGGCTTGGGCCACAGAGGGAGATCCTGTACCCCTGCCCCCCACAAAAAGACAAAAAAAAAAAAAAAAAGAAACAAAATTAGATGCCAGATGTGGTGACATGCACACTTAATCTCAGCACTGGGAGACAGAGATAGGCAGATCTCTGTGAATTCAAGGTGAGTCTGGGCTATACTGTGAGTTTCAGGTTGGCCAAAGCTACATAGTGAAACCCTGTCTCCGAAAGAAAAAGAAAAAAGTTAAGGCAGGCATGTAGCTCAGTGGTAAAACATGTGCTTTACATATATGAGACTCTAGGTTCAATCCTCAATACTCCTCAAAAAGTTTAAGATTATTTTAAAATCAAAAGATGAAGAAATGTGGCAGAAATATTAGAAACATACACACTCATCACATATAGCAAATGGTTAATTCATAATTATACAGAAGCAACCTTTATAATCAGTGAAAAAGGAGCAAAAGTATGAATAGGTAATTCACAGGCGACAAATGACTAGCAATCACACAGAAAAGATGCACAACTTCACTAACCACCAAATAAATACACTCGAATAAAAACAGTACCAGTTTTTCATTATCGAAAGGGCAAATATTTGCCTGTATGAAGTACTTGGAACGGAGAGGAATCAGGAGTTCAAGGTCAGCATCTGAGACCAGGCTGGGTCACAAAATCTGGTCTCACAAAACAAAACAGAACATGGCAGAGATTGAAAACAACAGAACAAACAAGGGTGTGAAGGAATCCATCCTCAGGTGCTCAGAGAAGACACCGGGTCAGCCGGCTAGGAGGCACCATGGTAGCATAAATCAGTTTGCTTACATCTACAGGCATTTTTGTCTACATGTCTGTATGTCCACCACGTATACAGTGCTTATAGAGGCAAGAGGGCATCAGGTCCTTTGGAACTGAAGTTATAGTTATACATGGTTGTGAGCTACCATGTGGGTGCTGAGAATCAAATCCAGGTCTTTGGGAAGAGCAGCAGGTGCCTGTAATATAAGCTCTCTCTCCAGCCCCATATTTATTTAGTTTTATTTTATGTGTATGAGTGTTTGCCTGCATGTCTGTATGTGTACCATGTGTGCGTCATACCCACAGAGGCTTCAGGAGGGTACAGGAGTTACAGATAATTGCCATGTGGGTGCTGAGAACCAAACTGAAGTCTTCTGCAAGAGCAGAGAGTGCTCTTAACTGCTGAGATACCCTAGCACCTGAATCAAAGTATTTGTCCAACAGTGTACTCAGCATGCAAACATTTCTCTCTTGTGTTTGTGCTTCCGGGTGTGTGCATGTATGGAAGCCAGAGTTTCACATCAGGTGTTCTTCTCTTTACTTTCACTCATGTTTTGTTTTTCGAGACAGGGTTTCTCTGTAGCTTTGGAGCCTGTCCTGGAACTCGCTCTGTAGACCAGGCTGGCCTCGAACTCACAGAGATCCGCCTGCCTCTGCCTCCCAAGTGCTGGGATTAATGGTGTGTGCCACCACCACCCATCTCTTTCCTCATTTTCGAGACAGATCTCTTCCTGAACCTGAAGCTGTTTTGACTAGACTGGCTAGAAAGTAAAGCTCCAGGCGCCTCCAGCACCGGAGATACAGATATACATCACTGTGTCTCACTTTTACGTTGAGTGGTGGCAATCTTAACTCAGGTTTCCTATGCTGGCACAGCAAGCTCTTTATCTACTGAGACCCTCACATTTTTCTTTTACTATGCAAAAAAATTTTCACGTGAGAGAAAAGAATACATACAGAAAGTCCATCTTTCAATTTTTTTGTCCCTTCACATTTTCAATGAAAACAAGAATTGACAGACCTTGGTAGAAGACAGACTTTTATGAGACCGTGACTTCCTAATGGAACCAGGACCCTGCGGCCATATGGCCTCAGTAAGTGACAGTGCTTAGCTGTATGAGTAAGAAAACTAGGTCTCTGAGCTTGTCCTCAGTCCCTCACTACATGTCATCCTTGGGAAGCACTTCACACCTGCGGACACACAGCAGGCCCTCAGCACACGTGTTCTCTTCTAGAGATTTCCAGCCAGCTTTTCCCCTGCTGCCCCTAGTGTTTTTCCAGAGTGTGGTGTCTCTATGTATAGATTGTTCCAGCTGTGCCATACTGATACACAAGAGTCTGTGAGAGGCTTGGTTTTTTTGTTGTTATTGTTGTTTTTATTAATGTTACTTTTTAAAAGAAATAATTATCTTATGTACATGTATGTTTGTATACATGTGATTCCAGGTGTCTGCAAAGTTCAGAAGCGTGTCAGACCTTTGGAGCAGGCCTGACATGTAGTTGAATGCCACCTGATGTGTGTGCTGGGAACTTTTAACCACTGAGCAACTCTAACCCATCTGTGGCACTCTTTAAAATTCTGTTTGCAGGCAGGGAGATGGTTCTGTCGGTAAAGTGCCTGCTCAGTATGAATGAGAACAAGGGCTTGATTCCCACCAGCACCCATGTAAAAGCCAGGTGTGGTGGTGACCATCTGTAACCCTAGTGCTGGCAGGGTGGGGGTTGGGGGAAGCAGGTCCCAGAAGCATTCTGGCCAGCCAGCCAAGTCAAGTGAACTAGCTCAGTGACAGGCCTCATCTCAAAAAACTAAGGAGAACATTTGACATTGACCGCTGGCCTCCACGTGCAGATATGCATACACCATATTATATACATACACACAAAACAAGTAAAATTCTCTCTGAAGCAAGGTGTGGTAGTGCATGTCTATAATCCCAACATTCAGGAAGCTGAGGCAGCGGGATTGTAAATTCAAGGGCAGCCTGGGCTAAATGGTTGTTTCAGGCTAGCCTTTTTCAACAGAAAGATCCTATTAAACTTATCATATGCATGGCAGTGCATTCCTATAATCCCAGTACTAGGGAGGCAGAAGCTGGAAGATCTCAGCGAGTTTGAGGTCAGCCTAGTCTACATAGCAAGTTCTAGGTCAGCTAGGGCAGCTCTATAACAAAACAACTCATACACACAAACCCAAACCCAAACAAGCACCCCCACCAATGAACCAAATAGAACCAAAACCAACCCAAATGTTCGCCTTCTTACCCATGGAGACCAGAGACTCATAGTTGCCCCTCATTACATTCTTGTAGAGCTCCTTCTGCCACTCAGAGAGGTTTCCCCATTCCTGCTCTGAGAAATGGACGGCGACATCATCAAATGTGACAGGGACCTGAAACCAAACAACTGGGTCAGAAAAGACCAAAGGGATCTAATACCACAGACTGTTGAACCCCAGCTCCCCTTCTTAAGGACGGGAGAAGAAAGCTTTCCTCCTCTGCCCTTGCTTACGGGGCTTTACGGACTGGAGAACCCATCTTGCCCTGGGCCTTTCCCGACTTTAAAACATGTGGCATCAGTAGCAACAGGGAACCTGCAGGAAATGCAGACTCTTAGGCCTCACCCTGGACCTTCAGGGACCAGGATGCCTTTAGTGAGGTTCTAGAGTTCTAATGCACACCAGCCCTCAGGAGGTACTGGTTTACAGGCTGTTTGGAACATAAAGAAAACTGCTGTACACTCATGTTCCTTTGGAGCCGTCTGGAAAATAAGAAGAAAGCCTGGTTTTTAGCTCCTCAAGGATACTTCCTGAAATGAGCATTAAAGATTTAGAAGTAAACTGACAAAAAAAAAAAAATGTCAGATAGCACAAAACCTCTAACAGTGAAACTGCCTTCTTCTACCTGTGCCGTCTGATGGTAAAGCATTAAGCATTGCTCATTAGTACAATTGTCCCTCGGTACCTGCGAGGGATTGGTTCCAGAACCTCAGGATGCCCAAGTCTGCAGATGCTGAAGTCCTTATATATAATGGCACAGTAATTTCATAAAACCTATAAAAAAGCTCCGGCACTTTAAATCATCCCTGGATGGCACGCAATGCTGCCTCAGTGTGAACGCTGGGTACACTTGTTATAATTTATCATTCGGGGGCAGCTAGAGGAACTTGTTCATGTCCAGTGCAGACATATTAACCGGGAGTGGGCAGAGATCAGCGTGCAGAACCAGAGTGTGGAGGGCAGACTGAAAGGACAGGCTCTACACACCCCTCCAAGCCTTCCTTCTGCATCCTGGCTCAGGCTCTGGGAAGGGCTTCACTCACAGCTTTGGACGGGAATTTTTATACCAATCTGTGCTTTTAACAACAGCAGAAATAACTGTTCTTGCTGAGGCAATACTGACAGCAGGGAGCCTTACTTCTTCATTTTCCTTTCCCAACCATCACTTTCCTTCAACTGAACTAAGTCCCTAAGCCATGTTCCCCTGCAGACGGTTTTCTCGGGAAGACCCCAGCGAATGGGTGTACCTTGGGAACTTCTCCATTGCTGCCTGGGGGAAGCCGCAGGATCCAGAAATTTCTGTTTTTCAGCAGATTCTCCATGTTCTCCAGGCGTCGCTGCAGCAGCCCGTACTCCTGCAGTAAAGTCCCCAGTACGACCCACTTGCTCTCCAGATGGTTTGCAAACTCCACAGCCGTTCTCTCACAGTCTGCTATCTTCTTCTCATTTGTCCCTGTCCTGCCCTCCAGGGTCAGCAGCCGCATGGCCTGGGCCTCCAGTTTCCTCTCCACCGCTTGGACGGCAGCCCACACAGCCAAGCGAGTGATCTCTGCGGTGGGCAGCGGCTGCTCCTTCTGGGCTGCAGAGGAGGTAGGAAAAGGAGTATCCTTTTGCGAGGTGGGGCTCTGGAGCAGGGCATCCATGTCGGGCTCCGGATCCGTGGGGGGACAGAGTCAGCGAGTCTTTCTCAGGAACCTCAGGAGAGTGGGGTGGAGCCTCCTGATGTTGGATGGAGTGGGAAAGGAGAGGGGTCCCCCGACCAGCAGCTGAAGGAGGGTACTGAGTTTCTTCTTGGGAAGCCAGGGATACCTGGTGGTGTGTGTCTTGCTCAGAGGTGGCAGGATACAGGAGTGAAGGTCCCTTCTGGAGAACATGTGACATCTGGCCAGAAGTCTCTTGCTTAGGAGTACTGTCAGTCTGGGGCAGGGCGCCTTGCCGGGGGGGCAGTGGGAGACAAGGAAGGAATTTCTTTGGGGGGAAGAACACAAGAAGGGAACACAGTTTCTCTGGGGAGTCCAGCAGGGGCCTGATGCACAGACTCTTCGTGTGGAACGCTGGAAAATGACAGAGGTGATGAGTGTTCGTCCTCCATGTCCAGCTGCTGGACCTGTGTTCAAGGAGAGGACAGACAGCATTAAAGGTCACCGTCTCCAGCTGGCAAAACAAATCCAAGAGAAAAGCATTCATGCTGAAAGGCCCTCAGTTTTTGCAACGATAAGACACTCCAAGGAAGCAAATCTCTTCCGACAGCGGCACTGATGTAGACATCGATGGTAAAGCTATTAGGGACACCACATAAAGGACGGCTATGCCACCTTCTGTTTCCTACAGCGCCATGCTTCCCCCAACACGGTCAGATATGATGAACGGTGTGCAGGCAGAAAGGGGACCAGGGAGAAATCAGAGCCCTTGGCTGCTGGTTCCATCAATACCTATTGCTGCCCTTTCCACTATGGCCTGCTTGTTTGTCTGCAGAGGCTGGGGCTTGGGGCATGGCGACTGCCTTCTGCTCCGAGTAAAGGACACTGGGATATGGTGGCGGGTAACACAGGCAATTCAGCCTCCTCAGGAGTCCAGGTTTCCTAGGTAGATGGCCCACTGGGACAGGTGTACATTGCTGGGCTTGGCTCCCTGACTGTGGCTCTTGAGGAAGGGAATGAGGGAGAAGGTAGGCCTGCAACGACAGAAGCCGTGCAGATATTACACTAGTTTTGAGTGTGGCAAGGGTGTTAGGGACCAGAGGCAGAATAAAGATGTGCTTTCTTTTGGCACTCTGAGCCCCATCTTGCCACATCCACGTTAAAATCTTGAACCACGAGGGAACTGGAGCCATGTTCTTCTTGAGTGCCCAGTCTATTTATCAGGCCATTCAATACCTTTACCGGATCTAGACAGAGTTTTTCCGTAACCATTTTTGTTCTTTTCTTCATAATATTCCTCCAAGATCTCCCTGTTCAGCCTCTGTGTTCTCTATAAATGTTCTGTAAGGAAATTAACTTGCACTCGATAAATGGCTGCGGAGTGAGTCAACTGCACACGTGACTTCACCATAGTAGCAACATACTTTTAAGCCAAGGACTAAAGATTTTGAGACCTTGTCCAGCACAGATCTTTGGGAAAGTACGACCCATAGCTGTTATATGGGAGCTCATTAGCAGGGTAAATATTTAGGATTTATTATGTGCCATAAACTGTGTTAAGCATTTTAAAGGATTACCTCACCTGAGCCCCACAAAACTTGATGAACTAGACCCTACTAGAGTTATCCACCTTTAGCCTACAAAAACACAGAAAATAGGAGAGGTCACATGCACCTTGCCTCAGGTCACACGGACTCTAGGCCTCAATTATAGACAGGCAGCTGATAGGTGTGAGCCAAGTCAGAGGCTTGGTGATTTAACACGTATGGGAGGCTTACCACAGGCACGTGGGGATGGAAGGCCCTATCCCTTAAAGACATGGCTGATTAAGGTGGTGTTGAGATCCCCTAGGAAACCTAATGCAAATGATGAGTTCTCAACACACACACAGATGTATACTTCTGCAAACACTCAAAGTGGTCAAAGGCGTCTTAACTCTCAGCCCTTCATTGTTGAGTTGGTAGCAAGACTAGACAGATCCCTTAGATGGAAGCTTCACTCACACAGGTAAAGGAACCAACAGAGTCAACACAAGAGGTACATTAAGACTGTCTACCTGAGGGGTATTTGCCTACAATTAGTAGGAAGAAGGAAAAAAATACCTTGAGGGCAGGTTAGGTGCCTGCCTAACACAAGGTTTTAACAAGAAAAACAGCCAACAGGGCAAGACATCTTTATTAGCCAGTTGAATCTGAGCTCAAAGAAAAATAGTATATTTTGTTTCCTCCATTTAGGGACCTGGAGTACTGGAAAGGGGTGAAGAATCACAAGGCCCGTCCCTTTCCCCTTTTGCTACTTAAGTCCTGATACAATGTCATCAGTTCCAGTAAACCTGTGGCTTGATCTTACCCTTAAATAAAGATACCTAAGAGGAACAAGCTCAAATCCTCAAACTCCTAGAAGAGAGAGGAAGGGTAGAACTCCTCTGTGCCACAGTTCATAGATTCTACCTGTCTCTCTTTCTCCCTCCTTGTATGGTTAAAAGAACGGGGGCTCCAGAATCCATGCCAACATACTAGAAAAACGCATAACGAAACACATCAGACTTCTTACAAGAGATGTGGCATTTTCTTACATGACCCAGGATGGTTCAGCCAGAATTACATGCCATGAAAGGGTTCTGGAGACCTAAGCCCAGAGGTAGGCAGGCTTTTTTTTTTTTAAATCTTCATTTTATTTCCCATGAGTTTTGTTATTGTTATTTTAAGAACTGCGAGGCTTTTAGAAAGCCATCTATCTCAGCTCTTCCTGAACACATAGGAAACAGGCTCAAAGGCACGGACCCCCTGCAGCAGAGATAGAGACCTGCCTAGCAGAGATAGGGTGCCTCAGAGAGCACGTAGGGTGGGAGGGCGTTTAATTATTGAATGACCCTCTGAAGAGGTACGTCAACCTCTTAGGTGCTCACTCGCCAGACCCCATCCATCCGTACCCCAAGTTTGACTCGGGGCCCTCCTGATGCAGACGCTGTGGGTCACAGGGCCCCCCACATCAGAGACGCTGGGCTGGGCGCTGCCCGGCCTTCCCCTCCTCCCCCGACGGGCCGCAGCCAGTGCTCAGCCAGCCCAGGCCGCCCACCCCGGTGAAGCCGCCGCCAGCGCCGCCCCCTCCCCGTCCAGGCCCGCAGCACGCAGGACAGGCCTCAACGGGGCTGCGGGCACCCAGCCCCGGCCGACTCGCTACGTGACCTTGGGGCAGGCAGGGCAGGTCGCCGCCGGGTGTCCGTGCCTCAGTGTCTCCGCTCTGCGAAATGGGAGAGCCGCGTCAGCGCCGCGCCCAGGCCGGGAGCCGCTCCGCGGGGCCGAGCTCTGCGGAAAACGTGCCGCCGGCCACCCCGACGGACGCAGCGCCGGCTCCGCAGCCAGGGAGCGAGCGCGCCGCCCGCGCCCCACCTCGGGCCGCGTGTCCGGGCGCCGTGCGGCCGCGCAGCCTCGCACGGACGGCCGCCGCTCCCGCCCGCCCCGGCCGGCCTCCCCCCCAGGGGGCGCGCGAGCCCGCCAGGGCGCCCCCTCCCCGCTAACGTCGCCGCGCCCGGCCCTTACCGAGACCCCAGGCCGGGCCGCCGAGCCCGGAGCACGCAGGCAGTCCCCGGGGCCCCGAGGCCGCGCGTCCGTGCGCGCGCGAGCTGCCCTCCCCGGAGCCGGGGCCGCCTCGGCCATGGCCCTGCGCCGCCCGGCCCGCGCCGCGCAGTCCCCGCCGCCGCCGCCGCCGCCGCGCGCAGCCCCACGCAGGCCCGGAGTCGTGGGCGGGCTGGCAGTGCGGCGCGGCCTGGCCTCGCCCGCCGGGGCTGCGCGGCCGTCGGGCCCCGGCCTGCTCGGGGCTGCGCGCGGCGGGCGGGCGCGGGCGGCGGCGGCGGCGTCGGAGCGCGGCTGTGCGGGCTGCTCCCCCGCGGCAAGCTGGGCCCCGGCGCTCCGCGGCCGCCCCCGGCGCGCTCGCCCGCCCCGAGCGGCCGACGCTGCGACCCCGGCTGCGGCCCGGGCCCCGGCTGCGAGCTGCGCGGCCGTCCCGGCGCCTCTTCAGCAGGGGAGCTGCACCGCAGCTGCCATGTTGCTACAAACTGCATCCTGGGAGGCATGTCCCTCTCAGGCGTTTCAAGAGGAGCGCTCGGAGGCTCGTCGGAGGCGGCCGGAACCCAGACAGCTCCATCTACAGCCGGTAGGAGCGAACAGTGAGGCGCGGGCCGCCGCGGCGCCGGACACGCCCTGAGCCCGTCGCGGCTCCCGGGCCCTCGCGGCTCACCTGGCGTCCTGGCGGCCCGGCGCCCTCGGGCCAGGCCGCGGCGGGCAGCGGCGGCGGAGGAGCGGAATCCGGGGCGCGCGGCCCGCGCGGCGCGTTGGCTTTGGAGGCGGGCCGATGGGCTCCGACAGCCTTCCGCCGGCGGCCGCCTGCGCGTCTCAAACCCAGAACCCGGTCGTTGGCTTTCAAAACCTGCGCTCACAAAGGGATCGGAGAGAGCCGTCACACCAGAGAAAGCCGGAGTTCATGTGACCAGCGCGGTGCAGCCCGGGTTCCAGGGACGCGGGCTGTGGATCTAAGGGGAGCGAGGGGTGGGGGTGGGAGTGCTTTGTGAAAAGCCTCAGTGTTGTTTTCGGCCAGAAAGGACAGAATTCCTGGAATCCTTGAGGGCACGGGCTGGAAGGGGCTAGACGGGCTGCTTAGGAGGAAACTGAGGCCGAGCGGGGAGCGGCTTGCTGACCCCAAGTTGCTGTTTGGCCCCCGTGTACACAGTGCTCTTTCCAACCGTGACAGATGACCCTCTTTCCTGGACAGGTTCACGGAAACGCGTGTTTGTTGAATGCCGAGGAGCTGGCAAGATCTGGGAACGGAGTGAAAAAAAGAAAGCGAGAAAAAAAAGTGAGCAGGTGCCCTGGTTAAGTTAGGGATGAACCCCAACTGGAACCGAGAGGAAAAGGCAGAATAATTTTTTTCACTTCATGGAACCCTGGGGATGTCGGGGTTGGAACGGGTCTTAGAAGGCAACCGGGCAATATGCAGCTCTCACGAAAAAAAAGGAGACCAGGCCCGGGCCATCTAATTTCCCTCCTCTCCAGTTTGTCTATGAATTGCCTATCGTGTGTGCATCCTCCAACAGTGTACACTACTGGGTTCAGTATTCTTGAAATTTTACACAAATGGTATTCAGCCCACATCCTGTTGCAGCTTTTTGTTTTCACAGCCAATTATTTTGAGATCCGGCATGTGTAAACAAGTCTGTTTGGTCTATTCATGTTAACCACTGTATAGTATTTCATTATCCTTTGGGGGGAATGAAAACAACCCTGCCACCAGGAGGCCACATACACGTGACAGGCATACGTGGCCCTTTGTGCTGTGCACCAGATAAGGACTAGTGGGTGGCAAGAGTCCCTTCAACTCTCCCAGGCTTCAAACTGCTCAGCGGAGATGGTGCCCACTTACCCTACCACCTAACAGTGCTTGGCTTCCTGTTTTCATGTCCTGGCCAATGGTCACTGATAAGTGATTTGGAAAATGTCCAAAAGTTGAATGAGAAATGCAACTTATTATTACTTGTCTATGATGCCCTCATTAAAGAAATTGTCTTTTTATATTTATAGCACTTAATAGTTTTCTCTCCCTGCAAAGTTCTCTTCATATCCTTTGCCTGTTCTGTTGGTTTTTCTCCCATTGGTTTATAGTGTTTTATATAAAAAAATGCATCCTGGTTATTAATCCTATCACCTACCAGACATTTAATGTAACCAGTTGCATTTATTTATTTGTTTATTGAATGCAGTGCTGAGACCCAGGCTTCGTGCATGCTAGAGTACTGCTCTACCACTGACTTACATCCCAGCTCTTATTTTTTTCTTTACACTGATTTACTTACGTGTGTGTATGTGGGGCGGGTACGGGCACACATATGCGGTGAGCTCCTGTAGGGATCACAACTTTTGGAGAGTTGGTTCTCCCCTCATGTGAGTTCCTAGGATTGAACTTAGACCGTTAGGCTTGGTGAACTACAGTACGGCATTTCAGCGTTGCAGCTTGTCTATACAACAGAGGTCAGGACAACTGGCTTATTCATCAGTTCACCTTTACCATTCTTAGTGCTGGGTCTACCCAAGATCCTCCTGGCTAAGGCCTCCGGCATGCGAGGCAAGCCCTCCACTACCGAGCATCCCCAGGCCTTGCTGGCTGTTTTGAAATACCCAATAAACCGTAGCCGCAGTTTACTCTGCTCCACTTTAGACTAAGATGATCCTGCTCAAATCTACCATCTTATGAGTTATTTTCTACCTCTTACAGATGTTCGAAGATCTCTCCCTCTCTCCCCCCGGCTTTTATAGGCTAAGTATATTAGCATTTACTTTTTTCTTCTCTTTTTCTTTTTTTCTTTTTTTTCTTTTTGAGACAAAAGTCTTACTCTGAAACTTAGGCTGGTCTGGAATTCACAGTGCACCCCAGCTAGCATTCACCGGCAGTGTTGTTGCCCCGGCTTCCCAAGTGCTGGGTTGTAGAAGTGAGCTAGCACCCTGGCAGCATTCTGACTCTGAAGTTACCTCTTGCTTTTCACCATTTACGTTTTAGTTACATTCATTTTAAGTGGGTGCCTTAAGTTATAGACTGTAGGGTCTCTGTGCTAGTTAGTTTTTTGTCGACCTTGACACAAGTTCCAGTCATTTAGGAAGCATAAATTGAGAAAAAGCCTCTAGCACAGTGGTTCTCAGCCTTCCTGATGGCTGCAACCATTTAATATAGTCTCTCATGTTGTGGTGACCCCACCCGTAAAATTCTTTTCCTTGCTACTTCGTAACTGTATTTTTGCTGTTGTTATGAATTATAATGTGAATATCTCTGTTTTCTGAAGGTCTTAGGCCACCTTTGTGAAAGTGTCATTTAACCCTCCCCAAAGGGGTCACGACCCATAGATTGAGAATTGTTGCCAGCAGATTGGCCTGTAGGCAAGACTGAGGGTCATTTTCTTGATTGATCATTGATATGGGTGGCGCCAATTCTGGGCAGGTGGTCCTGGTTTGTATAAGAAGGCAGCTGAGCAACCACGAGGGGCAAACCAGTAAGCAGTAGTTCTCTCCAGATTCCTCCCTTGAATTCCTGCCCTGACTTCCAAACTTCATGAGGTGCTCTTATGTGGTGTAAGCCTAATAAACCATTTTGTTCTGCAGTTACTTCTGGTCATGGTTCTTATCACTGGAGAGCTGGCTCAGCAGTTAAGAGTACTTGCTGCTCTTGCAGAGGATCTTTTTTAAAAAGTTGAATCTGGGGTAGGAAGATGGCTCAGTGAGCCATCTTTGGGCACCCTTGCCCTTGAGCCTGGCGACTATAATTTGGTCCTTGGGACCCATCTAGTGGAAGAATAGAACCAAGTCCCACGAGTTGCCCACTGACCCTCCACACAGCCTCATGGCACCTTTCACCCCAAAATAAGTAAATGTGAAGAAAAAGTCTAGAAAATTGTATCTCTACAGAACTTTTTCTTCACCATTATTCCCCAAACAATACTGTATAGCAAGTATTTGCAAATCATTTGCGTATATTAGATATAACTGACCTAGTGATGACATATGGTATGTGAGAAGGCACATGTAAGTTCTGTATAAATATACTGTCGTTTTAGGTAAGAGTCTGAGCACCCATGGGTTTTGGTAGGGGTCCTAAAACCAATAATCCCACAGCTTAGAGTGCTGTGTTTTCTGAGGCCTTGGGTCTACCGTGGCCTTGGACTGCGTTCCCTTGCACATCTTGGGTCCGCTGGAGCCTTGGACTATTCCCTTGAACATCTTGGGTCCACCGGGGCCTTGGACTGTGTTCTCTTGCATATCTTGTAGGAATGTAGTTTTCTCTGTCTCTCGGTATTTTGTTTCTTATACTTGTGTGTGTGTTTCTGTAATTGTATGTACTCTTTCTATTACTCCCCCTCGGGATTACCAACTGTATATTTAAACATCAATGTTATATGTTCTGTAATCAGATGAAATTTTGCTATGAACTTCCCATAGAAAAGATTGATTTGTTTCCAAACTGCCCTGAACTGGTCTGATCTCAGAAACTAAACCAGGTCAGACCTGGTTAGTACTTGGATGGGAGGGAGAATTGCTTCCCTAAAACACTATTAAATATTTTACATTTTCTTCAATAAATGACTATTTTCTTTACAATTTGTGTTTGATTTGGTGGTTTTTTTTTTTTTTTTTAATTTTAGACAGGTCCCACAGTGTATCCCTGTCTGCCCTGGAACTAATATGTAGACCATGCTGGCATTGAACTCAGAGAGCTGCCTTCTTCTGTAGCAATTAAAGGAATTTGCCTACATGCCTGGATCACAAAAACATTTTATAGGGTCACGATTATAGCTGGGTGGTAAAAGATTTGCCTAGCGTATAAAAGGCTCCTGGTCAAATTCTCAGTACCCTCTTGCCACAAATTATGCATCATCTTATTATTTACTTTTTATTTTAGTGTATTGTGATTTTTAAGAGCAACGTGAACAAAACACGTTATTTGAAATGTGCTGTGTTTTGCTCTGCAGGGGGCTGGTACTTTGTTTTTGTTTCTGAGGCTGGATCTCAGGTATTGGCTCTGGACTGGCTTTGTAGGTAAGACCGACTCTGAACTCCTGATCTTCTGCTTCCCCTCCTGAGTGCTGGGGTCACAGGTGTGCAGCACCACACCCAGATCTTGGCTTTTGTAAATGACTGAAAAGTCTCTGGAAATCCATGCCTTTCAAGTTTTTGCTTTGTTTTGTTTTGTTTTGTTTCTATAGACTGGGCTGTCCTTGAACTCATAGAGATCTGCCTGCGTCTGCCTCAGTAAAGGTGTGTGCCACCACCGCCTGACTACCTTTCAGGTTTCTTATAGTCTTATTTATCAATTACTGAGAAAAGCATGTGAAAATACCTCATTCCCAATTTTTCGTTATAGTTCTATAGTTTATTTATTTTTTTGCCTTATGTAATTTTGAGGCCATGTTCGGTACATTAAACATGTTTTCCCTTTGATATTGTGACTTCATATCCTAGTAAGTAGTGCCTCGTTAGTGCCTCTGGCATCGAAGCCTGCGTGGTCTGACAGTGGTCGCGGTGCGCTGGCTCTTGTGGGCTCGTGTTTGCCGATGTCTTCCTCCTCGTCCGTTGACTGACGTTGAAGGTACCCACTTAATTCTGTGTGATCTCAAGAGACGGAACAGAGCTTCAGGACTGACCAACCACTGACCTGACCGCATCGTACAGAGCAGACGAGCTTAGCATAAGCGGTGTGATCTCTATCGGTTCTTTTCAGGAGTGGGCACACTTAAGGCACAAACAGGGTTTAGTGTAGAGTTTTCTTGTTACTGTTTTTTTTTTTGTTTGTTTTTGTTTTGGGCTTTTTGAAACAGGGTTTCTCTGTGTAACTGTCCTTGCTGTCCTGGAACTCCCTTTGTAGATCAGGCTGGCCTTGAACTCACAGCAATCTGCCTCCTGATTGCTGGGATTAAAGTCTTGTGCCACCACCTTTCCTGCAGAGATTTTAAAGACAGGGTGGCTTCCAGACCTTCCCAACACCTCTTGAGCCCTGCAAGTACACGAAGTAGATAAGAGTTCAGCAGCTTCTTTACCTTCTTACAAAGCATCATGGATGAAGGGGGTGGTCTCAGGCTGTCCACTGGGCTTCCTGCCGAAGGGTGGGATGCCTGTATCACAAAAAGGCAGGGATTTCCGTCTACCTCTCTAGGACTGATTCTCCGCATCTAAGGGGTACTCACGGGCAAACATGGAGCCAAGCTGATGGAAGGTTATGTATCCTCTGCCCCTAATTTCTATATATCAAATTCAACCTAATCTAATCTATCTAGAGATAGGGTCTCTCTATAGCCCTGGCTGTCCAGGCTGTCCTGGAGCTCATAGAGATCCACCTGCATCTGCCTCTCAGGTATGGGATTAAAGCTATGGGCCACTAGGACCAGCTCCTGTATAAACTCCTAAAGCCAGAAGACTCTGTGAGAGTCTAGGCCATTAGCTGGGTATGGTGGCACACACTTTTAATCCTTAATTTGCTTAGGAGGCAGAGGCAGGTAGATCTCTGAGTTACAAGCTGGTCAGGGCTAAGGAAACCCTGTCTCAAAATTAAGTCTAGGCCAAAGTCTGAGCAAAGAAAATACGGGAAGAGAAAGAAAGCTAGGAGGGAAGGCGGGAAGAGTTCTGCTGGGTCACAGCTGCTGAGCCATCCAGTTCTTTGCTGAATGTTTCACACTGAACCCTAAATGCAGTCAGGATCAGAGAAGCATGGTGCTTTTCTTGATGAGCACAAGCAACGAAACCTTTTGGCATCTTAGCGAGGTGTCATTATGGTACCGAACAGCCAGTGAGAAAGGAAGGTTTGACACAGTGCGGGAACAGGACAGTCACTAGGAAAAGAAAAATGATTTCCTGCCCCAGTGGGTTCATGCTTCTGAAACTTGAAAGCACAGTTTGTTCTTCATCCAAAGAACTTTTCTACTTCATAGTGAAGGTTTGGATTTTCCCGTCATTAAAAAAATGAAGGCTGAAAAGACGGCTCGGTGACGAAGAGCAGCTGCAGTCTTTCCAGAGGACACAGTCCTGTTCCCAGCACCCACATCGGGAGGCTCACAACCACCCACGCCTCCAGCTCCAGAGACACTGACGCCTTCGTAATGCTCCTTTGGGCACCCGCAGATATATGGTACAAACACTTAAACACACACACAAAAATAAAAAGCATTTTTTAAATTAGGCATGGTGGCATACACCTTTAATCCCAGAACTCAAGAGGCTGTGGCAGGTAGATCTCTGAGTTCCATGCCAGTCGGGTTTATATAGCTTGTTACAGGGATACACAGTGAAACCTTGTCTCAAAAAAAACCAAACAAGGGGGTTGGAGAAATGGCTCAGCGGTTAAGAGCACTGACTGCTCTTCCAGAGGACCCGGGTTCAATTCCCAGCACCCACATGACAGCTCACAACTGTCTGAAAATCCAGTTCCAGGGGATCTGACACCTTCACACCAACGCACATAAAATAAAAGATAAATAAATCATAAAAATTAAAAGAAATAAAGTTAAAAAATAAATAAAACTGACTTATTTATTAAAAAAAACAAACCAAACAAAACAACAACAACAAAAAGCCAAGTCCCACAAGGCTTTAATATTAGTGCTGTCTGTAGCTGCCGCAGCTCATGCACTAAAGCTGGAATAATACAGAGATTAGCATTCACCTGTGTATTTTGTGTGTGAGGAGGCACGCATGAAGTGAGAGGACAGAGCTGTGTGGGCCCCATGGATCAGCTCAGGTCATCAGACTTGAGGGCACGCACCTTAGCCTGCTGAACCATCTTCCTCGCCCCTCCCTATTAATTTTACTTTTTGGGTTACAAGGAGAGTAGGATTCCGTAAACCCCGCCCCTTCTAGGTCTGGGACAGCAGCTGAGGGGAGCCGCTCAGCTGGGACAGGCACTCCTTCACAGCGGAGTGAAGTTCTCTCTTTTCAGTTCTCACTGGGGTGCGTGGGCCAGGGCTGCTTACTCTTTGTGAGGCCATGTAGCCATGATACCCACCACCCTGTTGCTGTAGCTCTATTCGTTTTTATACCAGGATACGAGCTTTGCAGAATTCTCACTGAGAACAATGTCAACCCCAGCATCAAAGGAGGAAGAGTGGGTAGGAGGAAAAGTCGCAGGAGACAACCTGGTCCTCAGTGTAGCCCAGGATGCCCTTTAGTGCGCCCTACCCTGCCTGCTTCAGCACCTTCTTGATGTCATTATACTTGGCAGCTTTCTCTAGGTGGCATGTCAGATTCAAGGTAGACATGTTAAGGGTAGAACACAGAAGGCCAACCCGGTGAGCTTTGTTCAGCTCTGGGATGACCTTGCCCACAGCCTTGGCAACACCAGTGGATGCAAAGGATGATGTTCTGGGTAGTCTCTTGGCTATCACATCACAGCTTCCCAGAGGGGCCCCCACAGTCTTTTGGGTGGCAGTGCTCGCATGGACTGTGGTCATGAGTCGTACAATGTTGACATTGACGTGGGTGACCTTGACCAGGGGATCTAAGCAGTTGGTGGTGCAGGAAGAATTGCTGAAAATCTTGAGGGAGTTGTCATACTTCTCATGGTCCACACCCTTCACAAGCCTTGGGGCACTGACAGAAGGTGCAGTGATGATGGCCCTTTTGGTCCCACCATTCAAATGTGCCCTGACCTCCATGGTGGTGGAGAACCCAGTAGACTGCACAGCACGCTTGGCCCCAGCATCACCCCAGTTGATGTTGCCAGGATCTCACTCCTGGAAGATAGAGATGACCTTCCCATCGATGACAAGTTTCCCGTCCTCAGTCCTAACTGTACCATTGAACTTGTGGGTAGAGCCATACTGGAACATGTAGACCTTGTAGTTGAGATCAGTGAGAGTCATTGATGGCAACAGTATCCACTTTGCCAGAATTGATGGCTGCCCTGGTAACCAGGTGCCCAATACTACCAAATCCATTCACTCTCAGGGCCGAGCTGGTACTGCATGAGGAGAGAAGATATGGCTGTCTCTGGAGGATCACAGAGCCTGCTCTTCTTCCTCCCTCCTTCCTTCCCTCCCTTCCTTTCTTTCCTTACGATAGAGTTTCACTATATACCCCAGGCTGCCTGGAACTCAACAGGTTCTTTCGCCTCTGTCCCTGAGTATTGGAATTAAATGCATACACAACTATGCTCAACAAAGCAGGTTTTCTTCGTTTTTCCCTCTGCTAGGTGCCATTCTGCTATTCTTTTAGTGTTGTGAATGAACATTTTAAATTGTATGGTTGACTTAAAAAGTCTAAAACCTGATTCACTGGATTTGGTGGCACATAACCAATAATCCCAGCACTCAGTAGAGACAGAGGTAGGTGGATCTTTGTAAGTTTGAGGCCAGCTTAGTCTGTATAGTAAATTCTAGGCTAGCCAGTATTACAAAGTGAGACCCTGTCTCAGAAGAGCCTAAATCAAATTGGCATCTGTCTTTTTGTTTCTTTTTAAAAAATTAATTTTATTTAAAAACTTTTTAAAGACAGAAGCTCATGTAGCTCAGGCTAGTTTTAAATTCCTGATGTCTCTGCCTCCATGGTACTGTGGTTACAGGGGTACACTACTTCTGACATCTCTGACCTTTGAAATCCCAGGGCCTGCCGGCAGTGGTGGCGCACGCCTTTAATCCCAGCACTCAGAAGGCAGAGACGGCAGATCTCTGTGAGTTTAAGGCCAGCCTGGTCTACAGGATAGGCTCCAAAGCTACAGTTTCCACTTATCATTTCTCTCCTCTTCATTCTAGGATCTTTCTTCTCTTTAATGTAGCTACCGTTAGTTCTCAGTATTTGTGGGATTAGACATAAAATATTTAAAAAAAATAGTCACTAATCCCTAAATAATACAGTATACCAACTATTTGTATAGCATTTGTATTGTGTTAGATGGCACTAGAAATACTGATGTGATTGAAGCCATCTGGGAGGATGTGCATAGGCTATATACAAATACTATGGGGTAAGGGCTTTGGAATGAGTTCTCCCCAATACTGATGAATGAGGACCATGATTCTTTTCAACTATTGGTGGTTCTGTTGTTTAATCAGGTCATTACGTTTTTTTCCCCCATTTTTTGTGATGATATGTCCTGGCTAGTTTTATGTCATATTGACACAAGCTTAAGTCATCTGAAAGGAGGGAACCTTATTTGAAATGCCTCCATAAGATCCACCTGTAGGACATTTTCTTAATTAATGATAGATGGGGGAAGGCCCAGCCCACATCCCTGGGCATGTGGTCCTAGGTTCTATAAGAAAGCAGGCTGAGCAAGCCATAAGGGACAAGCCAGTAAGCAACTCCCCTCCATGGAGTCTGCATCAGCTCCTGCCTCCAGGTTCCTTCCCTGTTGGGTTCCTGTTCTGACTTCCTTCAGTGATGGACTGCGATGTGGAAGTGTGAGCCACGTGAACCCCTTCCTCCCCAGATTGCTTCTTGGTCCTGGGGTTTCATCACAGCCCCAGAAACCGACACACCTTAACTAAGATGCTGTTCTTTTACTTCTGGAAATACCTTATTTATTTGTTTTCGCAACAGGTTCTCACTATGTAGCCCTGACTGGCCTGGAACTCCATGTGTAGACAAGGCTGGCCTCAAATTCAGAAGATATACCTGTCACTGCCTCCTAATTGCTAGGATTAAAGCTGTAAGATAGAGGGCTGGAAAGATGGCTCAGTCGTTAAGAGCACTGAATGCTCTTCCAGAGGTCCCGAGTTCAATTCCTAGCATCCAAATGGTGACTCACAACCATCTATAGTGGGATCCGATGCCCCGTCTTGCATAAAGTCATACATGCAGATAGAGCGCTCATGTATAAATCTTAAAGAAAATGTGGGATCCCATGATTGTCTAGAAATACCTTCCCACCTGTTCCCCCCTCCCCTGCCAGGACAGGGTTTCTCCGTGTAGCCCTCCTGATGCAGACGCTATGGGTCACAGGGCTCCCCACATCAGGGATGCTGGGCTGGCACATGCCTTTAATCCCAACAGAGGCAGGCGGGTCTCTGTGAGTCAAGGCCAGCCTGGTCTACAAGAGCTCATTCCTGGACAGGCTCCAAAGCAACACAGAGAAACCCTGTTTCAAAAAAATCCAAAAAAAAAAAAAAAAAAAAAAAGAGAGCGAAAGAAAGAAAAAATCCAATCCAATTAGCACTGTTTATATCATTGTGTGGCCATCCACTGTAGAGTGTTTCACCTACCCAGGACCATATTCTTAAAGAAAACTAACTCCCCTTGTCTTGGCAACTGTCTATTTACCAATAGCAACACAGCAAGGGTTGGCTTTGTGCCCACCCTCTCCCTCCGTGCTGGGATTTTGTTTGGCTTGAGCTGTGGCAGGTATTGTGCTTGCTGTGAATTCACACTTGCAGCCACCTTGCTGGGTTCTCGTGTAGTCACCTACCACCTTTGGCTCTCATAATCCTTCCACCCCTCACCCCTTTTCCCACCACGATCCCTGAGCCTTGGTGGAAGAAGAGAGTGATAAGGATGCACCATTTAGGGGCAAACGCTTGGTAGTTCCTTATTCTTTGCACGTTGACCAAATGTGGGCCTCTGTGTTAATTGCTGTGCACTAAATAGCTTTTCTGATGAGGCTGGTGAGGTTTGAGAGACACACTAATCTATAGCAGGAGTCAGTTTAATGCTGTGTCCCTTTAGCGGAGAGAATAATAGTACGTTCTACCCTAGAGCCTAAGGCCTGTCTAGCCACAGGTTCTTGGCCCTGATAATGGTGCCAGGTATAGGTTCCATCTGTGGAATGGGGCTTAAATCCAGTCAGAAGGGGTCAGTTACTCCCATGACATTCATGCCACTATTGGACCAATGGGCACATCTTACAAGGCTGATTTTATTGTAGCTTGTAGGGTTCACAGTTGCATAGAAGATTGAAGGCTTAGTGGTTTCTATTGACTATGCATTTTCTACTTTGCCCCTTTGTGCTGTTAGTTTTATACGCACTAAACAGTCATATTATCTTTTGTTTTTTGAGACAGGGTCTTACTATGTAGCTCTGACTGTCCTGGACTCACTGTGTAGATCAGGCTGGCCTCGAATTCACAAAGATCTACTTGCCTTTGCCTCCCATGTACTGGAATTAGAGGTGTGAGCCACAGCATCTGACTTTAGGAGTATCTTTATATGAATTTGAGTTCTTGAATACAACCATGATGTTAGTGTTTCTTAATAATGGTAGATTGTTTTGTTTCTATTTATTATTATTATTTTTGAGACAGTTTTTCTGTGTAGCTTTGGCTATCCTGGAACTCGTTCTGTGAACCAGGCTGGCCTCGAACTTATAGAAGTCTGCTTGTCTCTGCTTCCAGAGTACTGGGATTAAAGGCGTGTACCACCACCTCTCAGCGAGATTGTTTCTGGTTTTGTAATAGTTTGTGTGTTTATATTGAGCAGGGTTTGAGGTCCATATTCTGGGGTGGTTCCTCCTGTTGCCAACCCTGCTTCACCTGGAAACTTCAGTTGTATCTTTGTTCTCTGCCCAGTTTTTCTGCCCATATATCAACCCCTCGGATAGTGTAAATTTGAACCCCTAACCTGCTAGGTATGGTACTAACAGATACAAGCTCTGTTGTTTGTTTTTTTGCTTTGTTTTGTTTGTCTTTTTGTTTGTTTGTTTGTTTTCCACAGGGTTTCTCTGTGCAGCTCTGGCTGTCCTTGAACTTTATAAACCAGATTGCCTCAGCCTCCAGAGTGCTGGGATTAAAGGTGTGCACCACCATTGCCCGACTCCAAATTCTGGTTTTGAATTCTCAAGGAGGGTTTTGCTCTTACCACGGCCAGAGCCCAGCTTGAGCTAGACCAGCGTTTGTCATCTGTGGCAGCCATGCTGCTCTACAACTTGGATCTCAGTTTAAGGACTCGCATTCAGCTTGCCGTGGACACCTTTGGGAAATGCTTTGGTTTTCATGTTCTGCTTGACAGGGACTGAGAAGCAGGCGGTTGGGGCCTGGCCATTTAGGGTTAGGGTTGGAGTCCTTCAGTGGGCTCTAGATCACCTTTTGGCAGGTTGAAACTGCCAGGTCTACATCCTGCTGTGCTCCTGATTTCCAAACCTGCTTCCTTGCATCTTCCTGTCACAGGTGCTCCACCTGCCTGTGGCCTGTAAAAACTGGCTTCCTCTTCCTTTCATCTTCACAAGTAAACTTCTTGTGCTTCAAATTGTTTTAGCATCTGCTTCCCAGGAGACCCACCTTCACCTTCACATGGTGCTATGGTACCAGGACGTGTTTTGGAAGCTCGTGTGTGCTGATGACATGGTGTACAAGGTTTCTGTGGAGTCCAGTTTTGGGGAATCCTTGGACTTATGGCTGTGTCCTTCTCCAGACCCACCCAACCCCAGACAGGTGCAAGAGGGACTTCTATGATTGTAACTTGGGCATGCAGTTTTCTTCATTTTGGGCATATAGTCTTTCCCTTTATTTTTTGTCTTAGCTTTGTATCTGAAAGCATGTTTATTAAATCATATTCAGAATTTCAAGATATGCATATCAGAAATATGTTTGGGTCATATGGTTCACAATATCTGCATTTATTACTTAAAAAGCTTCTTTAGATTTATGTATATGAGTGTTTTGCATGCATGTATGTATGTGTGCTATGCATGTTTTGTACTTGTGGAGGTCAGAAGAGGGTCAGAAGAGGGTGTCCCAGAACTGTACTTATGGATGGGTGTGAGCTACCATGAGCATTAAACCCAGGTCCTCTGCAAGATCAAGTGCTCCCATTGAACCATCTCTCCAGTGGCTCCCCACCCCCGCCACCCCCTTGTTTAAAATGGCCTCACTCTGCAGCCTAGACTGGCTTGGAAAGTTTATTATGTAGCCTAGCTGACCTAAAACTCAAAGTGATCCTTCAGCCTCAGCTCCCCAAATGCTGGTATTAATAGATGTGAGCCACCATACCTGATACCCCGCATTTAAAAATTGACATAGAAATTAGTGGACAGTATATATTATTGTCTAAATGGTCTTTTAATATTTTTAAACAATCATGTGTACATTGTAGGATACTATGTCAATTACACCCAAATTAGAAACTCTGCCTTACAATTGTCAAAGAAAAAAAAGGCCTTGTTTTCTAAGCCTGTTGTTGTGTTTTTAAATGGGCAACTTTCATAGACATCTACAAGGTAGAAAAGGGTGGGACAAGGTGACAGATGGAGTCTACACAGGAGTCTGGGACATAGGCAGAGATGGTGTCAGTTCCACTGGCAGAGACCAGGGGAGGCTGCACGATTCTTTGAGCCAGGAGCAAGGGGAGGTAGGAATGTACCAGATGGACTGGGGACAAGGGAAGGTGGATATTGTTTGCGGTTGCTGTGGCATAGAGTTCAGGGGAGCAGTGGCTCAGTTTGTCTAGGGTGAGATGCAAATGGAACATGGGAAAGCACAACGAATCCCCCCCCCCCCCCGGGTTAGAAGTGCTATGCTCAGTTTTAGATTTTAACCAGCGGGCAATGGAGACTCCTTTGCCAGCCAGGGAGCATGGAGCAGGGCCTCTTTGGCAGTGAGACTTTCAGTGATGTAGGAGACTTAAGTGTTCAGAAAGATCACAGTTGGGTTGGAGATAATGTCTTAGCAGATGAAAGGACTTGCTGCTCTTGCACAGGACCTAGTTTGATTTTTAGAACCAGTGTAGTGGCTCACAGGTGCCTGCAACTCCAGTTCCAGGGAATGTAATACCCTCTTCTGACTTCTGAGGGCTGCTGTACACACATAGCACACATGAACACACATAAGCACACACATGAAAAGAACTTTTAAAAAATGATAGTTACTTTCCAGCTGTGTTTTATTTATTTATTTGTTTTTACAGGGTCTCACTATGAAAAGTCCTGGCTTACTTGGAACTATGTAGACCCTCCTGCCTTTGCCTTCTAGTTGCTGGGATGAAGGAATGCACCACCACTTGATGTTACTGATATGGTTAAAATGCAGCTTCACCCATCTTGTCTTGTCATCTGGAAAGTGGCACTCAACCCAGGATGGAGAAATTCTTTATTGGGGAACCACGGCCAGGCTCTCTGGCTTGTTAGTTTTGCATTGCAGAGTGTGGGAATGCATGCAGGAGTGGAGGGGTTGGGTAGAGCAAGGGTGCAGTGAACTGGGTAGGCCTCCTTGCTGGATTTCAGTACTGGGGACATCCAATGGGAGAGATGACCAGAAGTGAAGGAAGGGGTCAAGTTAGCAAAGAGTTAGGCATTGTTATGATTCTCCATCATGGGCCTGGTAGAACCATCCCTCTGTCACATTCTTATGTCCTTCATGGAAAAAATATTATGAAATAAGTGAAAAATAAAATTGTATATATCTTTATTCTTAATTATGCATATCTGTGTGGGAGCGTGTGCTCATGAGTGCAGGTGTCTCTGAGGGCCAGGTGTCAGAGCCACTGGAGCTAGAATTACAGGAGGCTCACAGCACCTAACACGGGTGCTGGGAATTGAACTTGGGTCCTCTGCAAGAACAACAAGTGCTCTTAACTGTTAAGCTATCTCTCCAGCCCAAAAAATATTTTTTTTCTTTTCCTTAAAAAATTATGACAAAGATGAAAAATTCCAAAAGTATGAGGTAAAATGTCAACACTGATTAGCCCTTGGGTGGGAGTATGGCAGAAATGCCACTGGAAGCAGCAAAACCAGGTTTCATCTAGAGGTACTGCCACCTCTCCAGGCAAGGAAGGGTGGGAGGACTCAATAGTTTAAATCCATTTTCTTGATATTCCATAGTTTTCTCCAAGAGTATCCTATCTTCCTGAATACCATCTCAGAGTAAACTAAAGTATATAAACTGAATTTACAGTCTGTAGCAAAGTGATTGGTAGGTTTTGATTCTCTCTCCAAAATCCAGTTTATCTCCAGGGAGTCAAACTGCCCTGAAATCACCCTCTCATGTTCCCAGAGTGGCCAAGTGTTAGCTGTGGGCTCGGGGCATGGGCTCATAGAGAAGCTGTTCAGAAGCAGCAGGGAAAATGGCCAACTGTCTAAGAATGGATCCATCAAACAGCCTTGGTGCTGGTTAGGTTTTATTTTAACAGGATGTTTTCTGTTCATTTGTTTTTCAAAATATCAGTTATATCAATATTAGAAGTGTAAACAGGTACAAAATATACAGTACATAGAAACAATCTTCTTAACTAGTCTATTTCTAATAAAAGTACGCAGAAGGGAGTCGAATGGGCACTATGGTCTCTGCCCTCCTCAGGGAGTCATTATCCACTTGGGGAAGAGGACCAGTGGCCGCTTTAACAAAATGGGAATGGCTATGTGTGGTGGGGACAGCACTGTATTGACAGAAACTTGGACCTAGCTCTAATTCCATTGTGAAGATAATCCAGGCAAGCCTGAGGAAGCCACTTACCCAGTTACCTGGCATTCCAACTACCTGTGTGTCTAGTCATGCGGAAGCACACATACTGGGGGCCGTCCAGCTTGAGCTGCCGAGGCCGTTCTCTGTGTCCTGATGATTTGATCCATTTGTATAGGACAATTTTTTTAAGAGGGCAAGACCTCAAAAACCTCTCCTTCCCTAAACTGGTGTTCCACGAGAACCGAGACTCAGCTGGAGCTCTTCCCAGTTCCTGGAACACACCGTACTTGTACTTAGAGGCTGTGTCCCCTTTGAGCCCTTTATTTGTTCTTTAAAAAGAACCACCCATCTGCTGCTTCCCAATGTGAGGTGGAGCCATTTTGAAAACGAACATACTGCACAATGGGCAGCCAAGGGAAGCATCTATGGATGATAGACACAGCCCAAGATGGGTGGCCCTGGCTTTCTGTGACCTCATGTTCGAGGGCCCAACACCCTCCAGATCTAACACTACTACAGTGCAATACGACTCTTCCTAGCCAGGTCCAGGAGTCACTACTACAGTGAATGTTACCACCTTGGACAGGTACCACCGATGGCTCAAAAAAGGAAAAGTCAGGGCTGGGCATTAGGGTCTTTTCAGAAAGTAAGGAGTCCTTACTGCTGAGCGGAAGCTGTCTAGGCCGCAGTGTCCTCGTCACCCAGGGCCTAAGGTCCAGACCAGCTGCCCGGACAGAATGGGAACTCGCCTGCCACAGGACTGTATGATCCAAGGTTGGGAATACCCTTGCCTGGTCTTCCCAATGACCACCTTTCCAACACTAGTAAGACAAGGTGGACACACACCCCTGAAAGCCACAAGTACACCTCAGAACTTCAACCGGTGTTGCTACTGTTTTCCATCTTTTTTTCTCAAGAATTAAAGAGAAAAACAAAAACGGGTTTGTAATTAAATTACTTAAGATTCTACTAAGATGTTCAGTCTCACAGATGGAATCCTACTCTCTTTACGTGGAGGCTGCATTGATAGTTTCTTTCCAATGATCAGTTCAGCAACAGGGAAATTTGGTTCTCTGCCAAGTCTCCCTTTTTGCTTCTGAGCTTTCTGGCCACCCTGCTGTCTGCACACGGGACTTTGTACATTTGTGGCCTGCAGGGACCACAGAAGGGTTGGGGGCCCTCACAGGTCCCCTCCACCATCAGCGGGTCCCAGGACACTTAGGCCACAAGTCCAGTCAGTCACAAGGTCTGTGGAAGCCATGGGTCCTTTGGCTGCGGGGCTCTTGAAGGGGTCAGGAGGAGCTGGCAGTGGTGGGAGTGGCTGCCCATGGGTGGGCGCCTTGGCCACTGCAGGGTGGTTGCGCTGGTGCTTGCGGAGATGGTCCTTGCGGATGAAGCTCTTGCCACACACTGTGCAGGTGAAGGGCCGCACACCCGTGTGCGTTCGGTAGTGGTCGATAAGCTTGGAACGCTCTGTGAAACGTTTCTCACACTCCGTGCAAGGGAAGGGTCGCTCGCCAGTGTGTAACATGCGGTGGCGGATGAGGTGTGCAGGGCGTGTGAAGCAGCGGCCACACTCCCCGCATCGCAGGGCGCTGCTGTCCCGTGCGCTACCCCCGCCTCCGCTGCTGCCTCCGCCACCACCACTACTGCTACCTCCACCTCCAGTAGCGGTAGAAGCTGCCCCTGTGCCCGCCCCGTCAGGCAGTCCACAGCTGCGCTGGTGAGCACTCAGGCTCACCTGCAGCTGGAAGCTCTTTCCGCATGTGGCACAGGCGAAGGGCCGCCCTCCGGGTGGCGCTGCTGGGTGTTTCTTCTGTCCCGGCTTATGACCAAAGCCTTTTGTCCGGCCGGGATATTTGCAGGGATCGTTGAAGGGTCTTGAGGCCTGGCTGGGGTCCAAGATGGCATCTCCATTGTCAGGAGAGGAAAACGGGAGCCCCTCAGGCACCGTCCTTGGGTTCAGGCCCACTGGAGGTTTACACCGGAAATTCCAGCCCCACCTGACACCACCGAAGAGCCAATCCCCTGGAGGGGCCTCCTCCTGTGCTATGGCAGGGCTGAGCTCACCAATGTCCCTCTCTGGTCTAGTGGGCTCCCGCAGCCCAAGCACCGTGTCCTGGCTAGGGAAAGAACTGCCCTGACTTTCCCATGCTCCTTCCTGGACAGGGCTAGGAAAGAATCTTGCAGCTTGGCCTGGTGCAAACAAAGTCCCATGAGCCTCCAGGTCGGTGGGATGCACAGGTGTGGCCACCACCTCCTCTTCCTGGACTTCTGTTTTGATAACAATTTTTACGTCTGCTGAGAAGAGAAAAGAGCAGAGATCATTCTGGACCTTTTTAAAGGACAAAGGGTCAGCCCTTCATCTGAAAGCGCAGCAATCAGCCTGCCCCATCGGAACACCACAGCTCAGACGAGCAGTCCGTCCTGTTTGAGAGGCCAGCCAAAAGCTTGATCTGGCCCGGTGACTTCCCCACTGTAAAAGCAACCCTAAATTTCATCCCCAGATTCTGTTTTCTCTTTCTTTGGCTGTTAAATCATGAGTTTATTCTAAGAAAGGGATTCTGAATGTGATGGCCATGTACTAAAAATAATGCATAAGCACAAGCTTGGCCTCTGAGGCATCTGGGACTCTGTACAGCTGTCAGACACATTTCTTAACCACAGCTCCACTGTGAATGCCCAACTCCACAGGGCAACAAGATTAGCTTGGACAACAGATCCAAAGGTACCTCAGCATGTCATCTGGTACACAGTAACTGCAGTTACCTGATGACCAAAATGTTACTGAACAAATAGAACTGTTTGACTTTATCTAAATATATTGAATTTTAACCCCAAGGCTTGTTATTGGATTTTTAGTGTATTTATGGGTGGCAAAAGATGACAGAAATTTTTATTAAGGTGACAGATAATTGGCCTTCAAACAAGAGAATGAATACAAGAATGTGAGAGTTGTTCTTTCCAACTTTGGCTTCCGCTGTCTTTGGCAGAACTGATATCTAGGAAGTGGTTTTAGCTCAGTCTGTCTGCATCTGTGCCATGGGAGCCACAGGTTGCTTGGGGGGAGGGGAAGGCCTGTCCTCCAAGAAACCAGCCTTTCTTCATATTCAAATTCATATTCATATTCAAATATGAATAGACTGGCTAACTCTACACAAAAGGAACTATCTATAAAAAAGTATCGGCATTCTCAAGAAAGACTGTTCAAATCAGAGAGTTCTGAAGGAGAAGAGAGCAGAAGGCACTGAGTAAGATCAGACTCAGTGCATGGTGGCTGGAAGGATGGGACAATTGACCAGTAAGAATGGGCTCCCAGGCCAGGCACTCATTCTCCTTTCCTGCTACTCCTGTACCTTCTGTGGATGCTGCTGTGTTGAGCTTCAGTGTCCCATCTGAGCATGCTGAAGAGGGGTGGTGGGGAGGGAGATCTGCTTGCCAGGAAGTGGGCGGGATGGTGGTTGAAAAGTTGGAATGGACACCTGTAAGGAAGAGAAATTGTAGCCTGTGGGTTAGGGGAAGGACAAGGACATGGGAGAATAGTGAACATGAAAACTGAAGGGTGAGGGAGGGCAGTGAAACCCTGAAAGCCCTGCTCTGAATGTCCATGTGCATTGGCCTCTCTGAAGTCAGTGTGTTTTGCTCCCTTCTCTGAAGCACTGGAAAAGTCAGATGTTATCAACTCACCTTTCTCCAACAAAAGGCGAGCCTATGCCTCAAGGAAGGTTTGAAAAGCTTCTTGTCAGGCCAGATTTTTTTTCTTTTTAAGATTTATTTTTATTTTATACAGATGGGTGTTTTGCCTGCATGTATGTCTGTGCACCATATGCATGCCTTGTACCCTCAGAGGCCAGAAGAGGCCATCAGATCCCCTTAAGACAGTCTGCCATGTGGGTGCTGGGAATTGAACCTGTGTCCCTGGAAAGAGCACTCTGCTCTTAATCACTGAGCCCTCTTTGCAACTCCTAGGCTTCTGAGAGCTCACAGTTCCTCATATGCTTTTAGGCACCTTCCCAACCTCTACCCTCAGTCCCTAAAACTCATGCCAGAATCTGCTCCCCTGTCTCAATTACTTACCAGAGGTAGCATCTGTGGAGATGTCTCCTGCCCCAGAGTCCAACTGGCTGAGGCCCCAGGGCTCTTCCCCAATATCTGGCTGTCCAGCGGCCCAGGCTTCCACACCTAGAGCCTGCTGCTCCTGCAGCTGGAGCTCACCTTCCTGCTTGATCTGCATCAGGAGGTCAGGGGCAGGAACTGGAGCTCCAGAGCCTAGGAAAAGGAGAGCATGTGAGCCCCTCAGGTCTGAGCTGGCTGTCTATATGATCAAGGAGATCCTTAGGGTCTAACAGTGCAAGAAAGTCATGGCATTGGGTACGTGGGCTGGTGAGAAGGAAAAACACGCAGACAGGTTCAGGGCTAGGCTGATCCAAGGGTAAGTCCTAGCTGCCCTGGAGTTTTGCTCTCATATGTATGTAATAAGGAATGCTTAACCTCTCAACTCTATCTTATCCTGCATGAGCTTAAAAGAAAGAGTCCAGAGGAAAAGGAAAGCAATTCATTTAGAGGACAGAGTGAGGAACATGCACGTACACCTGCGGGCCAGGAAGGGGCACCAGATCTCATTACAGATGGTTGTGAGCTGCCGTGTCATTGCTAGGAATTGAACTCAGGTCCTCTGGAAGAGCAACCACAGTGCTGTTAACCGCTGAGCCATCTCTCCAGTCCGATCTTACACTTCTGATCCATCTGCCGCTACCTCCCAAGTCCTGGGATTACCTGAATGTACCATCCTTTTTTTACGCAGTGCTGGGGACTGGACTGATGGCTCCTTGAGCCGGCAGGTGCTCACCAACCCCTACACACACATACTTTTGCACATTTATAGCAGAAAAGACAAAATGAAAATTAATGGGCTATCAGGTAATGCAAAGTATCACAAATGAAGCAATGCCGACAACAAAAGCCTTTATTTATTTATTTATTTATTTATTTATTTATTTGAGACAGGGTAATTCAAAAAATGCCGCAAAGAGAAGGCACGCTATGTAACAAAAAGCTCACATAGGAAGTTTATTGGAAGAGGAAAGAGAAGGGACAGAAAAGTGGGCAGAGAGAGGGGCAGGGACAAGAGTGGCAGAAGAGAAAGGAAAAGAGAAGAGAGAGATGGGGGTGGGCAAGGTCGATCTTTTAAAAGGGAAGATAGCAAATGCGCACAGGAGGTGCCCTTAGTGGCTGCAGCTGAGGACGTATCCTGTCAGGACCCTAAAGGCAGGTCAGTACAAATGCCTAAACACTAACGCAGGGTCTCTCTATGTAGCAGCAGCTGTCCTGGAATTCACTGTGTAGACCAGGCTGGCCTCAAAACAAAAGCCTTTAAAGAGCAAAAGGAAGCTGCCCTGTGCTCAGGCCTCTGGTCCCGGCTTCTTGGTAGGCAGTGGGAGAGGATCGTAAGCACATTATTTCTGGTAACCTGGGCCATGTTCTGAGACCCTGCCTCAAAAAGTGGGGAATAAACAAAAACAGCGGTAGAGAGTACTGGCCTAGCATATGTGAAGCCCTAGGTTTAATTGCCAGTTTGAGAGAGGAGGAAAGACATGAGAGTGGAATCAGTAAATTAGAATATGGGAAAACAATGCAGAGAACATAAGATTAGTTTGCTGAAAAGAATATTAAGCCAGTTCCTCTCTAGTAAAAGTATGAGGAGAAAGGAGAGAACACCCTGACTGAGCACGCTGCAGCTTAGGTTAGCATGGTAAGGAACACACTGTGAATGGTATTCTAAATGAACAGTGTGCCAAAATACCCCAAAAGGAACAGAATACTTAAATAATCTTATAACTAAAATACACTAAATCTGTCTAAAGCCTCCAGCAAAAAAATTTGAGACCCATGTGGCTTCAATGGTGTCTTCTGAACACCCAGAGTAGATCATTCCAACATCAAGCAAACTGAGCAAATAACAATGGAGACCACATAATGGCTTATATCTTTAATACTAAAAGCAGGAGGAGGCGGTCTACAAAAGGTAAATTACAGTCTAACTGACGAGCACGCGACATAACAAATCTACAATGTACACAAATGGCCATGATGCAGTAAGTCTTATTCCAGGACCACAAGGTTGGCTCAACTTTAGGAAATAACGTAATTTACTGTATTAGTACACTACAGGAGCAAACAAACAAGTATCATCTCGATAGACGCCAAAGTCAACAACAAATCCATTCTATAAAAGTCTGTAGTCCCTCCTGTTGGATATTGGAAACCCCTAGCCTCCTGGAACTGTAGGACTTGTTTAGTGGCATTTTCAATGTGGAAAGTTCAAAGCAGTCTCTTTAAAATCATGAATCACTAGGGTGTCCATTATCACGTACATCACTAGGGTACCCACTATTACATCTATATCACACTAGGGTGTCTATTTTCTACTGAAGTCATTACAGATTTGACAACAAAAACCAATACATCTTTATTAATTAATGATGTAATTAATTTCTCAGAAAATTTGGAATTAGACAATTATTAGAAAAGTTATTTAATATTAATAAGAATTTCAGCAAGATTTCTAGAAATGTCAACAAATGAGAGGCAACTACTCTTTCTTTCCTTCTTTTTTGTTTTTTTGAAACAGGGTTTCTCTGTGTAGACCTGTATACCTAACTGTTCTGGAGCTCACTCTGTAGAGCAGGCTGGCCTTGAACTCAAGAGAAATCCACCTGCCTGTCTCCCAGAGCTGGGCTAAAGTTGTGCGTCACCACACCTGGCCTCACAACTACCTTTTTAATATATTACTAGTGTTCTGAGGAGCCAAACAATTGCTATTTTTCTCCTGTCATGGATCTTAACACAAGAAACAAAGGAGGAAAGCGGTGAGGTTAAGCTATTTTTATGATGATAATTCAGACTTTCACGTTCGTCTGTGGACAAAACATTTTTACAAAGACCCTAGTATCAGAAGTTAACCTGGGCTGGGCCGGAGTCTGTTCCTAGCAGAGAAGATGAAAACACTTGTCTCAGGAGGTAGCCGGTGCAGGGACTACACTATTCTAGCTCCCGATCCTCACCTCTCCAGTGTGATGTGCTGCTTCACACTATCAGAGCTGGCTGCATGAAGGGCAGAGGACTGAAAACAGCATCTCCACAGAGCGCCTGCTAGACGGGAGGGGTGTTTCCTGCCTCCAGTCCCCATAAATCAGCAATAAAGAGAAACTGCTAGTTAAAACAAGGTACCATTAAGCACAGCAATTAAAACAACAACAGCAACAAAAAAACCAAAGCACACATGGATCATAGGAATATAAAGGAAAAGTATAAGACCTTCTGAGCATTAAGTTATGAAAACTTAGTGAGATATCTTAAGGACTGCAGGTCATCAAGTGTAACGTGACTCTATGAGAGTGAAAAGCGTCAATACTTTGCAATTTCAAAACCCCACTTGTAATTTTCATGGTACTTGATTAGGCAGTGAAAGTTTCCTCATACTGGTACAGGAAAAAAACAAGGTGCTAGTAAGAAAGTACCAAGGTCTTTTCTGCTGCTCAGCAAACAGCCTAAGCCTAATCCTGCCGGGCTAAGGACTTGAATGTGTGAAGCAAAGCTTGAAACCTTCAGTAAGAAATACAAGACGTTACGATCTGGAAACTGGGAAATATTTCTTAATTGCTGGAGACACAAAAGACTCATGCGTACAGGGAAAGACTATCAAATCTAAGTAAAGTGGCCTGAGAAGCATCTGGGTTTTAAAATCCAGCACGGAGCACACTGTTCAGCAGAAGAGGACTGTCTACTGCATACACGGCCTGGAGTTCCAGCTCCAGCACACAAGACAATCAAAAAACCACTTCAACTTGAGAAAGTATCAGTACACATACGAAGATTCATATCCATACTTGTAAAGAACTACAAATAAATACGGAAAACAACTAAGCAAACAAGTAGAAGACTGGCCCACGAACACAGCACACAGTGCTCCATCTCACATGCGCTCAAAGCCACTTCACTCCCACATGATGGTCAGAAATAAAAACACCTTTTGAATGAGGCAGGAGCCCAGGGCCTGCTGATAACCCCACTCCAGGATCACTTTGACAGTACGGGCATCATTTCCAGTCTATAATTGAGAAACCTTTGCAAATGCCTAAGAATTTTCACAACAGCATGTCCTTATAGCAAAACAACCAAACCAAACCAAAACTCACAACTAACCCCAGATAACCCAAAACATAGACAAAATGCAAATACTCCCCAACAATAAAAGAAGTGAATGCAATGTGTTAATTAAAAACTTTGAAAGAGAAATCATGGACATGAACAAGTTATTGGTTTTCTATCAACATAGAGGGCTCAAGCACAAATGTCCAAAGAGAAAAGCAAGCTCAAGTAGAAAATCTGCACCATGGCATCATTCATAAAAACTCTAAAACTAGGCCAAAACAAACAATGGTTTTTGGTAATACACACAGAAAATAACAATATAAAGAAAGGTAGGGAATGATTTGCTCAGTGCCTGATTTCTGGTTGTTAATAAAAAGGGAAGGGCTGGGACTTGGGAGGGACTCAGACTCTGGAAGGTTCTAGTGGCGCTCAATTCTCATGCTAGGTGTTTGGCATCCAAGTTGTTCACTGCATTCTAGATACTTCACCATCCTGTTCCTGGGTATTTTTCATATTATGTATGATGCAGAAAAATCACACTATTAAAAAATAAAAGGAGGTCGAGTGGTGGTGGTGCATGCCTTTAATCCCAGCTCTCGGGAGGCAGATCTCCGTGAGTTTGAGGTCAGCCTGGTCTATAAGAGCTAGTTTCAGGACAGCTGGGACTACACAGAGAAACCCTGTCTCAAAAAAAAACCCCAAACAAAACAAACCAAACAAACAACAACAAACAAACCAAAAGAAACCCTCTATGTTTGATGATAATACTTGTCCACAATCAACACTTCTGGCTGGAGATGAGATAAAGTGCTTGGTGACCAGGTGCACAAGTCTCTATGCTGGATTTCCACACAACTGCCCAAAACCACCCACAACTTTTGGCTAGATACAAGTAGAAGGAAATGGGTGTATGCATGTGTGCATGGTGCTGAAGGCAGCACCTAGGACCCTGCATATTAGGCAAGAACTCTATCACCGAGTTACATCCTCAGCCTTTGTTTTTTGAGACAGTCTCAAATTTCTGATAGTCTTACCTTCTGAATGTCATGATTATAGGTATACACGGCTATGCCATAAAACTGTATTTTATTTAAAACTATATAATAAATTGCTGATTAAATAGAATAGTCTAAAATAATTTAAGCAGCCTGACACGGATGCTGGGGAACAGAACTTGGGTCTTCCGGAAGAGCAGAAAGAGTGGTCTTAACAACAGGGTTTCACTGTGTAGTCCTATGTCGAGGACTGTGGAAACCCAGACCTTGGATTTTCTATGACCCTTTGCCTGCCAGAGTAAACAGCTTGTTTTCCTGTGCTTGCAGCTGAAAGATCCCGAGACCTAGGGCGTGGCCACTGGTCAGGGAAGACACTATATAAGCTACCCTGGAACACAATAAAGTTGGCATTCTTGTTTCAAGGATGACCCGTCTTTCTGTCTCTGTGTGTCTGTGTGTGTTTCAATCTCCAGGCCCTTGCACAGCTTGCCAACCTTTCCATAGTGCAGGCAGTAAGCTACAGGCGTCGTATTGTAGTACATGTAGGACAGGCGCTACAGGACCATAGTACACTTAGTAGTATGGACGTTACAGTCCTGGCTGCCCTAGACTCACTCTGTAGACCAGGCAGGCTTTGAACTAACAAGAGATCCATCTGCCCTTGCCTTATAAGTGCTGGGATTAAAGATGTACACCACCACCCAGCTAGATACTTTGTTTTTTTGAGACAGGGTCTCACTATGTGGTCTTGGTTTCTAGGCTGGCTTGGAACTTGCTATGCAGACCAGAGATTCACTTGACTCTTGTTATGTACATCAGAGATCTATCTGCCTCTGCCTCCCAAATTAAAGGTGTGCACCACCATGCCTGGCCCTTGAGAAGATTTTTTTTTTCTTATTTCACGTGTATTGGAGTTTTGCCTAATATGACAGTGTTGGATCCCTTGAAACTGGAGTTACAAGCATTTGTGAGCTGCCATGTGGGTGCTGGGAATTGAACCCAAGTCCTCTGGAAGAGCTGCCAGTGATCTTAACCGCTGAGCCATCTCTCCAGCCCCCTTTAGAAGACACTTTAAAGAAAATTCCAAGCCAGATATGATGACACACACCTGTAATCCTGAGTCTCAGTAAGCAGGCTTCAGATGTGAGGTAACCAAGGAAATGGAATCCGTTATCTTGGTAGCTGGGTCTATGTTCAAAATGCCATTCTGTGGCTGAACATTCTTAAACTGCAGTTAGGTTATTTCCACTAGAAGGAGGGGGCACTTTCCCAGTTGCCACACATGTGAACTAACAAAGGATATGTACCCTCCCAGGACCCAGGTTTCAAAATATCATCGATATTGTGATTTTTGATCTCTTTAGTGGGTTTCTAAAAAAGAGCAGGGGAAGAAATGCCCTAGAAATGTGCTCCAGTGTACCATGATTTTGGAGGGAAAAGGTTACCTTACCACACAAATAGGCTATGCACCTCATAAATATTCATAACACTTCTTACAAAAATAACAAGTGCAAGATCTTTTTCAGCTACCCACCCTTGGGTCAGCTTATTCCCCAGCTATATGGAACACACTATGACTTTGCTTAACTGTGCTAAGTAAATCATAGCTTAAACTGAGCCACTCTGATGAATTCTTTCCTTTAAGATAAGCACCCAAGAAATCTCCCAGGTAACAGTCCCAGTGCTCAGCAGGCAAGGCAGGATTTCAAGTGCAAGGCAAGTCTGGGTAGCACAGGGTGACGCCATGTCAAGTGAAAAATCAAGAATAAACTTAAAAGGAGGCTGGGATATAGCTCAGTGATAGAATGCTAGCCTGCCATGAACAAGGCCCTGAGTTTGATCTTTAGTGCTGAAAACAAAACAAACCACGTGATAAAATGACAGTGTAGGTGGAAACTCTAGAAACATTAGCAGCAAAGGTGTCTATTCCACAATATCTTATTGTTAGAGCAGAAAAACAATGTTGTATAGGTCCCTGGGCTTTATCCCTAGCACCACTATGACTTTTCTGTAAAGGTTTAAAGAACCAAAGATGTCTGAACAGATGACTCATCATACCTAATAAGAGCGGCATTTTTTTTAACCTAATGAAGTCAAAGCATATCACAAGTATCCCTGTTACAACTATATAAAACACAAAATTAAGTTTAAAAGAAAACCCTATCTTTTAGAGAAACAACTACCAGAACAAGACTGTGAAACCTTATTCAACCACCTAAGAAACTGTCAATAAATGAGTCTTCCTGTAGACAGAAAAGCTCAGAGTTGTAATGATGGCAATTCTCCAGAAGTTAAGTTATAAAGCAAGCGAATACAATTCACCCATGCTCCCAAGAAGATTTTTCTTGAGAACATAAAGATTCCAAAATGCATATCAAAGAACAAAGATCCAACAACAGCAGAACAGTTCAAAGAGCAAGCAGGGCAGGTTTGATCCATGAGTTAAGGTTTGGAGGAGCTTAACAATGTGGTGTTGGTAGAAACAGATAGAGCAACAGAGAGAACAAAGAGCCCTCCAACAGCCTTGTGGGTATGCAGAAACTAGTTCAAGCTGGAGGTGATATTACAAACCAGCTGGGACAGGAGTATTTACTAATTAATGTATGCTTTGAGTCAGGGTCTCATGTATTTTAAGCTGGTCTCCAATTAGTTTTTAAACATTTATTATTATTGCATATGTGTGTGTGAGTGCCAGTGCCCATATGTGTAGAGGTCAGAGGGAAACTTTTAGGAGTGGTTCTCTCTTACTATGTGGGTCCTAAGGATTAAACCCAGGTCACTAGGCTTGGTGGCAAGTATTTTGGGCAGGGCCTGTTAGCCAACCCTCCAACTTTCTCAGTAGTCAAGGGTGATTCTGAGTTTCCCATTTTTGGCTGGGAGTGGTGGCACATGCCTTTAATCCCATCACTTTGGAGGCAGAGGCAGGAGGATCTCTGTGAGTCTGAGGCCAGCCCGGTCTACAGAGTGAATTCCAGGATAGCCAAAGATACACAGAGAAACCCTGTTTCAAAAAACCAAAAAAAAAAAAAAAAAAGTTTCTGATTTTCCTGCCTACACTTCCAGTTGGTTAGAGACATGTGCCACTGTACCCATGGAAAAATTTAAAATTCTCCTTTGCAGCCTATATAAATATTAATTCTAGATGGATTAAAAACCTTAAAAAATGTATTTGGAAAATACATGGGCTGGTGAGATGGCTCAATGTGTAGCTCCTGAGTTTGCTCCCCAGGGTCCACATGGTCTAAGAGAACCTACAAGCTGGCCTCTGACTTCCATGTGTACCATGGCATGTGCAAGTGTACATGCACACCCATACCCCTAAATTTAAAGTGTAATTTAAAAATATTCAAAGGGATTGCAGAGATGGCTCAGCTGCTAAGAGCATTTGTTGTTCTTGCCTGGAACCCAGGTTCAGTTCCCAGCATTCACATGGCGGCTCACAACAGTCCATAACTCTAGTTCTAGAGGGAATATGATGCCCTCTTCTGGCCTCTGTAGGAGCTGCACATACATGGTGTACATACATAAATGCAGACAAGACATTCACATACATAAAATAAATCTTTTAAGGAAGAAAAAATTAAGATAACATCTTTGCTTTGCTTTCTGTCTGCCCTGAGGTGAACAGACTCTTTTCCTCTGTGTGCTGTGATATTCTGTTGGAGAAAGAGAAATTAAACTGAGATACAATTTCACACCTGCCTCACTGTCAAATGCTAATTGTGAAAAGATGTCAGAAACACATTTCATAATGCTGATGGAAGAGGCTTCTGTTGATTCTGGGGAGGGCAGTGGTACTGCAAGCGGTGACCAAGACTGACACAGGGAAGCACCTTAGTCTGCTCCAAAGAAACATTTACGTGTTGATACAAAGATGTGCTCAAGGATGCCACTACCATGCTGCTTTTGGCAGTGAAAAAAATAGACATTACTGGAAAATACACTGCAACAGTTTCTTTCTTCTTTTGTTGTTGCTGTTTTATTGCTATAGGGTCTTACTATGTAGCCCTGGGTGGCCTGGGACTCATTGCAATCTATCTGTCTCAGCCTTCAAAACACTGGCATACATTAAGATGTCTAGATTTTTCTTTTATCTTGTTTGAGAGCCTTCACTAATGTACTCCTAGCTGATCAAGAGTCTTCTTCTTTCAAATGCTGAGATTACAGGGATGTGTCACACCCAGCTATAGCTGTTTTTCAAATATCAAGCACCTGCTGAAAAGCCTGGTCCAGGTGCAATAGGCCCCGCCTCTAACACAAGTACTGAGGCTGTGGCTGGAAGGCCTGAACTAAAGCAGCAGCACTGTCTTCCACAGCAGCAACACCCTAATGCGTTAGTACAGACAAATGTGAAATACAGCGTGAAGATAAAACGACATTTATGTTGGCTTTCTAAAACACAAGGGCAAGTAGTAACTGCATGAAGAGTGGGCTTGTGGAATATTATTTTAAGATGTGTTACAGTTGTTTATGCTGTGGAACATCTGCTTTAAGGATGCAAAGATGTGCTGCATTCTTTTATGTTGCGTTTGTTTAACTCTATGAAGCAGTGTTACTGTGTCTGTCTAAAATACCCTATTGGTCTATTAAAGAGCTGAATGGGCAATAGCAAGGCAGGAGAAAGGATAGGTGGGGCTGGCAGCAGAGAGAATAAACAGGATAAAGAGAGGGATAGGGAAGCAAGAGAGATCAAGGAGCAAGAGAACAAGGAAAAGAGGACTAGAGGGCCAGCCACACAGCCAGTCATGGAGTAAGAGTGAAAGTAAGGTATACAGAAGTAAGAAAAGGAAAAAGCCCAGAGGCAAAAGGTAGACGGGATAATTTAAGTTAAAAAAAAAAAGTTGGCTAGAAAAAGGGAGGCTAAGGCATTTATAAGAAAAAAAAGTTTCTGTGTAACTTATATGGGAGCTAGGTGGCAGACCCCAAAAGATGAAAAGAGTAATAAAAGAAAAGAAAAGAAAAATCCAGTAACAGAGACTGACTGAGTCTGCAAAGGCAGCTAACGATACCAGAGACACATTCCAAATACCAAACCATAGACATATCTTAAAGGATGGACTGAGCATACACTCAAAATCACTTCCTGAATTCCTACTCTGTTATGAAATATTCTGAGTATGGAATGATTCCATGAACAAAAAACACATACTTTTTATTGTCTATATTTATAGATTTATAAATGGGAGGGAGGACATGCATATAAAGAATAGACAAATACACAACACCTGGAACAAAGAGAGACTAGAATATTAGATGGGGAACTCTGAGGAAAGTCCCACTCAAAGGCCTTCCTGTAGTGGCTCTGAAGAAGTACAGCATTCAGGGATTGGGACCCAGAAGCTTAGAGGACGGTGGGATGAGAGCAGAAAGACAGGAAGATGGGAGGACGGCTGGCTGTGGAGACTGGATGGAAAAGTTAGAACGTGCATTTTACGGGGCTCTCTGCTGGGTCCAAGCAGACTGTAGGGGCTAAAGGCAGGACCAATGATGTCAATCTCTCAGCAAGAGACTGAGGCTTGGAATCAGTCTAGATAACTGAGTGGGAGGGCTAAGGAGAGAGAAAGTGGATGTGTGTTGTAAACAGAGGGCCAGAGAACTTGGGTTTTTGGTTTACAGATGGATGGATGGAGAAGCCAAGGAGAACGAGGGAAGAATGGGTTTCACAGAGAGGCTACTAGCTTGCCTTGGATACACTTGCCATGGCTATCTATGCGCCATCCAAGTGGAGACACAGCGTAGGCAGTGGGAAATTCAGGCAGACGTCAAGGCTAGGGGCACACACCTAAACATAGGTGCTGAGACCTAAGCTGTCATGAGGAAGGGACTGTGAGGATGAGGGGGATACCATTTCAGAAAGGTCCCAAGGCCACAGGAAACAGCAAAGGAAGGACATCAGGGGTGGGGCAGGAACCACAGGAGATGGAGTTGTCCTGTGTCTCCAAAGACATGACTTCAGGAAGCAGTGCTATGGTTGGGTGGGTCCCTGGAATCCCTGTGCTGGAAACTTAGTCTCTTGATTCTTGTTAATGGTATTAGAGGCGGAGCCTTTGGAGGCAATCAGGATTAGATAAGGTCAGGAGTGTGGGATTCCCCAAAATAGCCTGAGTGGCTCTGTAACAAGGGGAAGGAGGATTTGCTGTCCCACAATGGGATATCCTTGTTGCTTTCATCAAGAAGGGTCTCACCAGGTATGGCCCTTTGACCTTAACTCTCCAGCCTCCAGGCTAGGACTGTGGGGGACTCTATAATGACCCAGTCTATGGTATTCAGTAATAACAGAGAATGGATTAAGACAGTGAGTTATGGGGCAAACACTCCAGACACCATGAGGAAGGCCAGCATTTTGGCACTAGCAGTTCACTGGAGACTGAGATGGTCAGGATTAGTGGAAGAGGCACCCAGATTAAAAGGGATGGCTTGGAAATGTATATGCTCCCTCTGAAGCCTGACTGGAGGCCAGAGAGATGGGGCAGTTCTGGGAGAGGAGTGGGATCAAGGGCGGGGATGTCTGCTGCCCTTGTGAAGGTGGCATAAGGCAGAGTCTTGGGCCAGGCAGAAAGGATATCAAAAAACATCCAAAGATCACAGAGTGGTCAGGTAAGCAGAGCAGCAGGCACAGAACAGCAGGGCACCAGGAGTCAGAGGGCCATGAGAATTTTTTTCTTAAAACAAAAAACCACTAATATATATTATACCTATGATATATATGATATATCCATATATGGATAGATTTTAGATTTATTTTATCTCATGTATGTGAATGTTCAGTCTATATGTATGTACATGCACCACATGTGTGCTTGATGCAAAAGGTATCAGATTCCTTAGAATGGTATTACAGATGGTTGTGAAACACCATGTAGGTGCTGGGAAAAGAACCTGGGTCCTTTACAAAAGCAACATGTACTCTTAACCACTGATCCACCTCTTTAGCCCTTCCCTGTAAGAGTAGATTTTTAAAATTAAAAATGATCTTTTAATACTAAACTGAAATTGTTGGTTGTGAGGTCTCTATAAATAGGGCTAGGTTTGGTCTCTGAGCCATAATTTGCCAGCCTGAGCTAGTGAGGCAACTGAGATAATGCTGGTGACTACTGGCAGATAAAAAGCCCCACTAAATGCTGGTCAGGAATACCAGATGCAGGTGCAGAGCAGGCAGATGATTTCTCTGAGATTACGGTTTTGCCAAGTAGACAGAATAATCAGAGGGAAAGTGAGAGAGTGTATGAAGGGGGCAATTAGTGATGACCACAGGAGAGGAGGATGAGGAGAGAGTGAGGAGGCTCTGAAGGTCCTACAGATCGAGGGCCTGTTGGACTTGAGGCTCTAAGGACCGGAAGAACTAGAAGCAGGAAGTGGCTGTGGAACACACACCAGGGATGGGGACAGTGGAAGGGATGAAGCAAACATCAAGAGTGGCAGGACCGCTACATGGCTCTAGCAATCTTCACAAGTAGTGAGGCTGAAGAGGAGCGCAGAGCTCTCAGGGCAGTGTCCAGAGGAGAGCTCAGCAAGGACACCTGCCTCCTGGAAGCCCAGCGTCAAAGGGGCACGGGGAATACACTGGGCCCATGCTGGGTCCTGAGAAGTACCATGGAGATATTAGCGTGTGAAGAGAAGAGATGAGGCCTGACAAGGGCATGCCCTGACTCAATCAAGAATGAGAGGAGGGCAGGGACCCAGATGCCAGGACTGAGGAGGGAAGACAGGCAGCATGCGACTCCTGCGACAAATTCCAATGGGCAGTGGAGACTGAGGGCCACCAACTGGCTGTTTCTTGGACCCTACTGGTTCTCACCAGGGAAAGTACCACATGTTACAAACACTAAGAAATAAAAGCAGACACCAGGAACCTTTCACCCTTGGCTTGGAAGTCAAGGTGACATCTGTCCCCCACAGGCAGCGAACTCAGTAGACACCTTTCCACCATCCAGCTGACCCACCGTCCTTGGTACCAACAAAACTCAACACAATTAACTACACAGGAATTAACCACGGGAAGATCTGAGTGACACAGTGTCAAAAATGACAAACCCAAGTGGCAGGACAGGCGAAGGGCAGGAAAGGGAGGCAGAGGCTTAGCAGAGTCAATGTCTCTTGCAAATGACTCAGCAAGGTCTTCCATGTAGGAACCCGGCATCCCTATTCTTCAGAGAAATGTGAGACACTGTGTTCGGTACCCAAGGCACCTGAAATAAACCCCGACCCTAGTCACACTGGGTTTGGAGACTTCCAGTGTTTAGAACTGGGTGTCTCCCTGAGCAGCTCGCGCTCCTCACTGCCTCTCCTCCCTGACCCTGTGACCCTGCGTCTGGCTGTGCTATCTATGTCAGGATACAAACTACTAGTTTCTACACCATGGCTGAGTAAGTCAGTTATGACTCAACCATGAAGGATTTACATTTGAAACACCCTGTCTTTCTGAAAAGAAGAGTAGTACCAACCCTAGACCTTTCTTTTTCTTTTTTTTTTTAAAGATTTATTTATTTATTATGTATACAGTATTCTGTCTGCTTGTGTGCCTGCAGGCCAGAAGAGTGCACCAGACATCATGACAGATGGTTGTGAGCCACCATGTGGTTGCTGGGAATTGAACTCTGGACCTTTGGAAGAGCAGGCAATGCTCTTAACCACTGAGCCATCTCTCTAGCCCCCGACCTTTATTTTTCTATGTTCATTTGGTCACCTGGTGTGTCCCTGACCTTTTCCCAACCCTTCACCTGGACTTGGGTCCACAGGAACTTCCGGGACCTTGGGGCCGGTGCGACGCCAAGTGCATGGCTCCTTGCCTTGTTCAATCTGGGAGAGGACCTCGGGTTTGGAGATGGCATAGTCTGAGGAAAGACAGAGGGTTAATTTGGCCACATTCTCATCAGAAATGGTGACAGGCTGCTGTAAAATCACTAATAGCCTAGAAACTAAATGTCTTGACTGGTATCAAACAGCAGTTCTCAATGGTAGGCATTCTGCTGCAACGTCTAGGGACGAGCTTGTGTCAACTCTAGGGACTGGGAGAGTGCTACTGCATACTGAACAATGCACATGAAAGACCCCACCCCAAGAGTCATCTGTCCACAGATCTAGCAGTGTGGGATACAGAGCCACACTAAGCAGCAGCATGCCTGCAAAGCAGAACATACTGTGAGTGCACTCACTCACGGTCCACCAAACACTCCTGATTAGAAAGTAAGGCCAAGAGGAGGGGGCTGGAGTTACAGGGCTCTGGGGCACCCTGTGGAGTGTCACATAAAAGTCACCCAATTGAGGGTGAAAGAACAATCCCTTCGCTAAAGTAGAGTGGATTAAAAACACTGGAGAGCTGTGGCACACCTGCACTCTAGTCTCGGCAAAAGCAGAGATGTCCACACTTTGGGCCTGGTGAGGACAGAGGCTATCGCTTTCCTAGGTCTGCTACTCCAAACAGAAGGGAGTACCCGACTCTTCACCCCACAACACGGGAGGAGTCTCCTTGTTCACAGTATCTAGGGATCTATATAGACAACACTGAAAACTGTATCACAAAGAGGTCTGGGGACTCACACATCCCACCTTACAGAGGCATGTGTCAGGCCTTACCCAGGGACACCAGCGTCTCATAGTTGCCCCTCATCACATGCTTGTAGAGCTCCTTCTGCCAGTCCTCCAGCTTGCCCCACTCCTGCTCAGAAAAATACACAGCCACATCATCAAAGGTCACAGGAACCCGAAACCACAATTCACACTCACTCACCCACATCCTTGCAGGCATGGACCCTTGGGCTCCCCATCCCAGGGCCCCCAAAAGCTACCTTGGGGACCTCGCCCTTGCTGCCAGGGGGAAGTCTCAGAATCCAGAAGTTCCGGTTGCGCAACAGATTCTCCACGTTCTCCAGCCGCCGCTGCAGCAGCCCGTACTCCTGCAGCAGGGTCCCCAGCACGGCCCACTTGCCCTCCAGCTGGTTGCTGAACTCCACAGCTGTCTTCTCACAGTCAGCCAGCTTCTTCTCTGCCATCCCAGTTCGGCCTTCTAGAGAAAGCAGTCGAGCGGCCTGTGATTCAATCTTCCTCTCCATGGCCTGAATTGTAGCTGCCATTGTCCATGGAGAAATCTTCAAGAAAGAGGAGAAACCAGCATTATTTTTCACATTGTGATCCTTCTATCCCACGCATGGGGGAGCCAAGCTGGGAGTGGAGAGCCCAAGTATGCTGGAAGTAGGAACAGTAGGAACATCCTATGTCATGCACCAGATCTTGCCTTAGTGACAACCTCTTTGGGTTTAAAGATCTGGCCTGAGGCTGGAAGGTGCCTTGCTCAGGACCCCACAGCACACTGTGCAGATTTCTACCTTGGCCCTTTCCACCCTATTCAGTCAGCTCCTGTATGTCCCTACACTGAACATCTCTCCTGGTGGACATTGTTTCTTTCCACAGTACAGCGCTAAACACATGGTAAACACACAGTGCGATTTTGCAAAATAAACAGTGACTTAGCATTGCCGGGGCGTTTTAGTGGAGAAACGATAAACTGCAGATTGACTAGGGCCCAGCCTGCACTTCTGTCACAATCACACAGGAACTGCCTGATGATGACCCAGCAAAAACTCCAGCTGCTTCAACTGAGAGGCACAAACAAGGGTTGCTCAAGTGCTTTTTAGAAGAGCATCTCATGTCCCCTCTTACAGACAGATAAGCTCAATGGCCAACCCCCTTTCCTCCAGGACAACCTGATTTGATCCCTTCCTAACTGCCCCTTCCCCATGAGCTAAAATTACTGCCAACTTTAACCAATCAAAGAGATGAGTATTTGTTTATGTGATGAAGTCTCACATAGTCCAGGCTGACCTAGAACCTGCTTGGATGGTGCTGAACCCTTGCTCCTCCTTGCCTTTACCACCCCAAGTCCTGAAGTGACTGTTAATGCCTGGCATTAAGAGTTGGACTGAAATTCCTGCAAGGTACGAATCAGTCTCAGACACGAGCTGTCCTGAGATCAGGGACATACTTAATCTGGTGGGGAAGGTAGACTATTACACATGCAACAACAATCACAAGACTGATACATCCCTGCCATTGGGAACGGCACAGAGGCTTTAGTGACTGCCCACTGGAGATGAAGAACACATTTTGGGTGGGGCACGGGAAGAGCTCCTCCATGTACATCCAAGGTGCAACCCCCAGGACTGATTGGAGATACCTGCATGGGTGCCTCTTCTGGTCAGTGCCTGAAGACAGATGTTCCTTACATTCCAGAAGGATACTCTTTAACAAGAAAAGGTGGATGACTACTTGTAAAATAAAAGTGACATCTAGGAACTAGTGTGGACTCATCTGAGTCACCGGGAACCAGAATGTGGAAAGACACATCAGAAAATGAGACCAAGGGGGCTTGACCAGAGGCAGAAAAGCTGGTCTGCATGGTGCTCCAGAGTTTCTCAGGCTGTACAGGAGGCACGTTAGCTCTGACTGAGGACTTTCAGTGGGTCTCAGAAGATCGATTCTGATGGGCAGAACTGTTGTAAGGGAAAATCTGATGTGGGAGGATACCCCTGGCCTCTTCTTCCCAGAGTCTATTTCAGATGTATCCTTGTACTTTGCCACCATTCCCTCTGCTGCAACCTCTGTGTTACACAAAAGGGCATCTGCACAAACATCTCCCTCAGTGATGGTATTCTTGTTCAACATCTGAACAATGGGTCGAGTTTTTTGTGGTTGTTGTTGTTTGAACTATTTTTGTGGGGTCCATGGACCTTTGAACTATGTGGCTTGTGCTCTGCTTAAGCCTAGCATCTTGCTCACTCAAAGGGAAGGTGGAACAACCAACTGCAGAACAGGCAGGGACGCCAAAGCCTTCCACTGCTCCCCACCCACATGACGAAGTCCAGGCCTTCCAGCCCCTTCCAACTCTGCAGCTCATAACCAAAACCATCTCTCTGGGGACGGGTCCTGTACTGTCCTGTCTCTGTGCATTGCCTCTCTCGGCCGAAGCCCTAGTTAACTCAGCTCACAGAAGCATAGATTACCTGGCCAGGTAGGAGGAACAGGGTCTGCTAAGCACCTGCTTATTCGAACTTCGTTTCCACCAGGTTGCTACAAGCTCTTTCTGTTTGACCATATGGCTACTCCTGTACCTGTCTGCTTTCCTTATCACAGTCACTGAACTGTAAGCACTGTCTTCCCACACTTTCTCTCCGAGATTCTCGGCAAGTTAACTTCGCTGGGCCTCCAGCTTCTCTTTTGTACAAAATAATAACTATAATAGTAACTACCCCACAGGTTTGTAGTGCGGACAGAAATCATGCCTAAACCGGGCTGAGCACAGCGCCAGCCTGGCTGGACAAATGGGAGCAGCCCTCGCGCGCCGCCCGGGGAGGGCCGGGCACACAGTGGGTGCTCAGTGTATGCGGAATCGACGTCGGACACCTCCCAGGTGCCACCAGGCCGCTGGGGGAGCTGGGGGAGGGAAGTACCGGCCCGGCGCTGAGGAAGGAGCCCGGCCCGGGGACGCGCAGACCGGGAACTTGGCGCGGGTCGGCCTCTGGAGCGCGGACGGCCGTTCCCGGCGCCCGGCTCCACCCGGTCCGGTAGGCCCCGGCGGACCTCGCGGCCGCTCGCCGCAGCCCTAGGACCCGCAGGCCCGGTCTGGCCCGGAAGTCCTCCTGGGGCCTGCGGCACTGTGTGCTGGGCCCCGGCCTTCCGGGGCCCGAGGCCGCGCGGGCCAAGCGCGCGGGCCGCCCTTACCGGAGCCGCGGCCGCCTCGGCCATGGCCCTGCGCTGTCCTGCCCGGCGCGGAGGAAGTCGACGCCGCGGCGCGCGGCCCCACGCAGGCCCGGCCGCCGGGTCCTCTCCGCCGGCAGCAACGCTGCCTTCCCCGCCGCGCTCCTCGCAGGCCGGCCTCCCGCCGCTCTGCCCGCAGCCGCACCGCCACCGTCAGCGCCCGGCCACTCCACACTGCATCCTGGGAGCCGGCGCCGCGGCCAGGCCGACGAAGGCCCGTGAGGCTTCCTGGAGGCAGCGCGGCGGCACAGCTCCACCTGCAGCTCGAGCGGCGAACGGCAGCTCCAGCACCCGCCCGCCGCCGCCCCCGGCCCCGCCCTCCTCGCGAGGCCCCGCCTCACTCCGGCCTCCAGCCCCGCCCCCGCTCATCGCCCCGCCCCTTGCGGTCCTGCGGCGCAAGTGTTGGGGCGGGAGGGACAGACAGCAGTGGCATCTTGGTTTGGCTGGATAAAACTCGGCGGGCAGTGCGTACCCCTGGCTCGGTCGCATCTGCAACTGGCCAGTTGTAGCACAACTATCTTTGCCTTGAAATGGAATGACTACTTCCAACAACGGAAAAAAGGCTTGATAAGTCACAGGAGGCATTCGTGTAGGATTTTCTATAATATGTGTATTATAATAAACATTTAAATGACAAACGTGGAATAAAACGCCGTCGTTTAAAAATGTTTTGAGTGGAGCTGGAGGGATTGCAGCTAAAAGCACTTGTTCTTGTAGAGGGCGGGGTTTTGGTTTCTAGCATCCACATGACAACTCACAACCATCTGTAAGTCCAGCTTCCAGAGATCCGATCCCCTCCCATGATATACCTGGACATTAGGTATTCACTGAAAGATATTGATTATATATATATATATATATGTATATATAGAGAGAGATTAAAATGTGTGTATATTAGGATGTATGTTATCCTGTGTATTATTCATGTTCAGCTAATGGTCATATAAATATTCATATAAAATTTTATGTCTTGCGAAGTTTAGGCAGATTTGGAAGCATATACATTAACGCAGTGTCAATAGTTTTATGTTAATAGAGAGACCACAGACTGTTTGGGGGGCATTTCCTAACCTTTTCAATTCATGTATTTGTTTTGTAATAACAAGGGAAAGAAGAAAAAAATTAAAATGTAAAATTCCTCCAGAAGCCTGGTGTGGAGCCCCCGTGTGGCAACAAAGAGGTATTGCCTTTGAGAATTGCCTTCTGTGCCAACCCCCAAGTAGGAACTTGTAAGACCTGGGCTAGCTAGTGGCTGAGATCTTTTTGCTGTTGCTATGGTTATTTATGATATACTTTTATTTTTGATTATGTATACATGTGTCTGTATGTAAATATGTGTACTCACGTGTGGGTGTGGGAGGGAGGTCACATGTCCTTTGATGAATAATGATGTGGAAGTGTAGGCCACATAAACCCCCTTCCTTCCCAAGTTGCTTTGGTCATGGTGTTTCATCACAGCAATAGTAACCCTGAGACACTGACTGAGACCTTAACACTCCCTCCCATTCTCTCCTCAGCAGGCGTGGCCTGTAGGGGTGTGAGAAGAGACGAGTCAGCACCTAGGAGATACTAACTTGCTTTAATACTGGACCCAGCTGAAGCCCAGCATTCCCTTAAGCCTTCCACTGTGCCTTAGTTCAGACCTTCTTAGAGATTTAAAATTAAAAACATTTTTGTTTAATGTGTTTGAGTGTTTTGCCTGCACGGATGCTTGTGTACCACTTGTGCACAGAAGAGGGCATTAGATCCCTTGGAACTAGATCTACAGATGCTTGTGAGCTGCCATGTGGGTGCTGGAAATCCAACCCAGGTACTTTACGAAAACAGCCAGCTTCTTAACCACTGAGCCATCTCTCCAATCTCAGTTCTTAGAGTTTTTATGCTTCAGATTGCTGAGAAAATTTTTTATGACCTTATGTATATATAAATGAGTCTCCAAATCAAACATTTTCTCATAGTAAGCATAGATTTATTCTAGAATGACTCTTTGGCATATGTATAACCTTACCAATTATTTACAGGGAAAATCAAGTTGCGTACTAATGTGATAGATATGCCTATTTATTTTTATGCTAAGAATTAAATCTTGGAGCCAGAGCTGGGTGGTGGTGGTAGCACATGCCTTTAGCCTTTAATCCCAGCATTTTGGAGGCAGAGGCAGGCAGATCTCTGAGTTTGACGCCAGCCTGGTCTACAGAGTGAGTTCCAGGACATAAAACCCCGTCTCAAAAAACCAAAAAGAAAAAAAAAATAAATCTTGGCTGAACATTTGATAATCCTGGATGGGGAACATCTGCTGAGAGTGATTGAATATTTTGATTTCATAATTTTTAATACGGAGAACTGCACTTTGCGTAAGTACGTAGTACAGAATGGCAGTTTTGTTTTGAACCATTTCAGAAATTGTTGGAAATTCTACCCTAATCTCAATCCAAAATTTCTTTGGATTTTTTTTAAAAAATGAAATTCATGTCAGTGTTTCACACAGCAGTTTTACATTTCCAACATTCACATATACAATAGTCCAAAGTCGTGCTATAATACAGTACGAAACTTACATACTGATAAAGATGGTAGGACAATCTTGTCTTAATTTTCTGTAAACCATTATGTCTCTATATAAGCGTACGACTGGGAAAGCAATGCAGTTTATAACACAGCAGTTCTGAGTCTGAGCCCAGGCGTCCCAGTCAGTGTTTGTTGGTGTTGTGTGCTGTGACGGAGGGTGCAGCACAAAGTGCCTGGGTTCAGGTCAGAACCCAGTTTTCAGTGAGGTTGTTCAGTGCAACACAGGCAGGTGATGCTAGATGCACCAAGAATTCGTTTTGTGTTTTGTTTATTTATTGATTGCTTGCTTATCTTGAGGCACAAGGTCTTGACACAAAACCCAGGCTGTCTTGGAACCTCCCTATCCAGACAACTGACCTTGAATTTATAGTGGAGATCCTCCTGCCTCTGTCTCTGCCAGGGTGGTGGGATTGCAGGCATAAACCACCATGCTGGGCTACACATTTGATTCTAAATTAAGTTTTTGTCTTCATGCCTTCAGAGACCTTTCACTGCTGCCAAATGTTTCAGGCCCCCATTGCGTTTCACGAGCCTCATGCTCAGTCTCACAGCTTTGTATAGAGTCCATACCTGCTGTTTAAGGAGCTGTGGTGGAGGTGATTGCCTCTAATCTCAGCACTCAGGAGGAAGAGGCAAGTGGATCTCCGTGAGTTTGAGGCCAACCTGGTCTGCAGAGTGAGTTCCAGGATAGCTAGGACTCTGTTACACAGATAAACCTTGTCTCAAAAAACAAAAAAAGGGGAACAAAAGAAGAAAAAAAAAGAAGAGGAGGAGAGGAAAAGAAGAAGTAGCTGAAGAAGAGAAGAATAAGATGAAGAAGAAGAGGAGGAGGAGGAGGGGAGAAGGAGCAGGAGAAGAGCAGCAACTAACAACCAGTTGCTAGTCCCTCTACATGATTATTTGCTTATAGTCTCACAGGCCTCCTACCCGGCCCCAATACCCAATATAAGTCCAGTCTACTCTGACTTATGATCTTCCTTCCTCAGCCTTCCAAGTGCTAGGACTATAGGCCTGGTACACCACCATTCCTGGCAGGTCAGCCCATTTCATTCTGCCTGAAGCCACTGCTCAGAGAGAAAGGGCCTTGCTGCTGCCTGTGGACATGGAGTTAGCCTCAGGACTCCTGCTGTTTCCTCCCACCGCTTCCTTGGTGAAAGAGCTCTCCATCCTTGAGGACACAAGCATCCTGATAGGGCGTTGCCTGGGTTTAAGAGATCACCTGTGAGTCCCCCAAAGGAATTCTGGGGGAGGGATCTAGTTGGTTAGTTCTTGCCATCCAATGCAGGGCAGCATTGAACCAAGGCCCTCAATAGGTAGGAGGCCAGAACGGCACTGTCAGGTACTTGGCACAGATTGTCACTGAGGTTATATAGAGAGAATTACCTTGAATTACTTTCTTTCAAAGGGATCTGTGGGCATGAGAACGCTTTAACTCCACAGACCTCTTCCAATTTGCATCCCACTGTTTGCTCTGGCCTGTTGAGGATGGACGTTCCTAAGTGACGGAAGAACCACAGCTTGCTTTTCTTTGCATCCCAAGACTAGCCAACTGCTAAGAAAGTATGCAAGAGATGTATGTGTCTAAATACATCTTGGAGTTGGAGAGATGATTCAGGGGTTCAGAGCACTCGTTGCAGAGGACCTGGGTTCAGTTCCCAGCACCCAAGCAACAGCTCACAACCACCTGTAGCTCCAGTAGGGAAGGACCGAACACCCCCTTCTCACCTCCACAGCAGACACATAGAGCACAGACAAAACACCCACACATGTAAGATAAAAATTAAAAATATTTTTCATCATTTTCTTTTCTTCAAAATGGTAAGACTTGACAGAGAAGGTAAAATTTGAACTGATCTTGTAGGATAGGCAGAATTTTAGTAGAGAGTTTCTGACCTGAGGGTGGCAATAATGGTGGGAGTTGGTGTCAGCCTGGGAAAAACCTGAAGCAGACAGATAAATTTTAGAAAAAGGAGAGAAGGCCAGTGTGATTAAAGCTTGAACAATGGAGGAAATAAGTGACTAGACAGCTGTCTGTCGCTGTAGCTGAATACCTGATACAAAACGAACAATGAAAAGCTTATTTTGACCTAATTGATTTTATTATTTAGGTATGTGTGCTCACATTTGTGTAAATATATTTATCAGTGCATGTGTGCATGAACACACCCCTGTGCACACGCACACACACGCACACACACACACACACGCACACACTAGAAGAGGATGTCAGATCTTAACAGCTAAGTCACCTCTCCAGTCATATGGCTCATGGTTTTCGAGTTTCCCTCCAGGACTGGGAAGACTCTCTAATTTAGTTAAGTGGAAGTACACAGAGGAGCGAATTCCACTCACCTCATGGCCAGCAAGTCAGAGTAAGGAGGAAGTTGGGGTTCACAATGCCCTCTGAACTTAAGATTTCCAGTTGGTTCCCACTTGAAGGTTCCACCATCTCCATTAACACCACACTGGGGGCCAAGCCTTGAACTTCATGGATTTTAGTACACATTCACTATCCAAACTACACGGATCTGGGGACCTGGGCTGGGATGTCTGTGACTGTGTACCTCACAAACATCCTACACCAGTGCACTAAAAAAAAATGAGCATTTGGGAGCTGGAGGGATGAATCAGTGGTTAAGAGCACTTGTTCTATTGGAGAGGACCCAGGTTTGACTCCCAGCACACACATGGTGGCTCCCAACCATCTGTAACTCCAGTTCCAGGGGATCTGACACCCTATATTGACTTCCTTGGGCATCAGACACACAAGTGGTGCATACACATGCATGCAGACAAAACACCTATACACTTAAAATAAGATAAATAAATATAAAATACTTTAAAAGTTGCCACATGTTCCTCAGGGCCAGAAGTATCGACTTGTCACACTGTAACAATCCACGTAAATCTTGTAGTCTCCTTTATAAAACTCCACACTTGTTTGAGTTTTAAAGGATTGTTTGGGGGAAGCTCTGGAGACATGGCTTGCTGGTGAGGTGGCTCAGGAGTTAAGCGCACAAGATTCTCTTCCAGATGACTTAGATTTGATTCTAGCATCTGTATGGTAGTTCACAACATGAGGTTTCTTACACTCCCTTCTGGCAAAGTGGAAGGCACAGAGAAGCAAATCCACTTGCCTCAGAGACAAGCACCAAGTATCAAGGCACAGACGTGTATGCAGCTCAAAAAACAAACACAAACAAAACAAAACATACGCCATCACATACCCACAAAACCAAAATATACACATAAAGTAATAAATTATAAATTCTTAAAAGATTAGTTTGGTCTAGAGAGATTGCTTAATGGGTTAGAGCACCTGCCATTAGGTCTGCCCACTGAGCTTCAATCTCTGAAACCTATAAGGTAGCCGAGAACCAGGGCCCACAAGTTGTCCTCTGACCGTCACACGCTGCTATGACACGTATGTGTGGGTACTTGAGTGTATGCATGTACACGCATACACTAAATCAATCAATCTATCAATCAATCAACATAATAAAACATTTTTAAAAGTTTGTTTGATTTATTGACTACTGGGTAAAAATCAAGGATGCGCTGCTTCAAGAGCCCTCCCTTGGACTGGAAAGATGGTTCAGTGGTTACGTGTTGTTCCTCCAGAGGGCCCAGGCACCGCAACACCCACACAACAGCTAGCAACTGTTTGTAACTCCAGTTCCAGGGGAGCTGTCACAGTGCAGACATACATACAGGCAAACACTGATATACATACATAAAATGAAAAGTCAATCTTAAAAGAAAAAAGCCCTCTAGCCAGGCAGTGGTGGCACCGTGCCTTTAATCCCAGCACTCGGGAGGCAGAGGCAGGAGGATCTCTGTGAGTTCGAGGACAGCCTGGCCTACAAGAGCGACTTCCAGGAGAGGCTCAAAAGCTACAGAAACCCTGCCTTAAAAAAAAAAACAGTAAACAAAACAAAACAAAGAAAAAAAAATGTGGGAAGAGCCCTCTGTTGCTCCTCTTGTTCCCATATCAGTACTGCTCTGGCTACTTCTTTGGAGAGGCCCAAGCTTCAGCCTGAGAAACAGCCCTGAGGTGGGATTTTCATCAGAAAGACAACACTCTCGGACCAGTGGAGGTAAGATTTTGACGTGACTTTGAACCAGAGATGAGATGGACATACAGCACGTGTGGGGAAAACCCCTGAGGTCCACGATTGCCTTCTGTTTTCTAGACCCCTCTGTAGTCACAGTTATTGTGAGGGTTGATGTCAGAGCTTAAGAACAAGGGTGCCAGTGACCGAGAACTGCTTAGAGGGTGGCCCGTCCCAGGGCCTCTGCGTTCCCTAGGGATAGCGCTCTGAGCAGCAGAAAGGGGTGGACAGAACCCCTTCTCCACAGGTCGCAGGGCTTTAGGCCTGAGCTCTCCAGGACAGGAAAGGGGGTCACCGCTCCAGCAGAGGAAGAAAGTCATGAAATAAAAGCCAGGCGGGGCTGTCTTTAAGTAAACTTCAAATAAGAAAAAAATCCAGACTCATAAAAGAAGTACCAGTGTGTGTGTTTATTTGAAAACGTCAGGAACTAAGGTTACTAAATTTCCATGTAATTAATGCCATTTAAGTTCCACGTTAAAATAATCCTCAGAGGAAGGAGACTCGCAAGACTTGGGAAGCTAATGAAACTACAAGATCCAGGATGTTTACAAAGTTCCAAGATTGTCAGCCCCTTCCCCAAGCTGAGAAGAGCTGTAACCAGTGCTGGGGGCGGGGCACCCTCTCTGATGATGCTGACTGCAAGGCCTGCAAGGATCTCCAGGATGCAGCTTCTCTGAGTAATCCCTACATTGGAGTCGGTTTCGGGTGGTGCCGCTTCCTTTGAGTCCTGTGTGTAACCCCCCAAAACTCACTGGCTAACCAAGCTAGACCGGGGTAGAAGAGTTTCTTTGGTGTACTCTCTGGGGGTGGGGGAGGCGTTTACTCACATCTTCCCGGGAAAAGTCGCAGAATGACTAAGTTCTCCGTGGCTTTTTGAGAATAATGGTCTAGGCATAAAAAGTTGAGTTTCTCACTTTGTAGTTCGGGAACACCAGCATGCAAGAGTCCAGAGCGCCCCAGCAATGACATTAGTAATTATAACAGAGACAAGCTTCTTACTCAGACCCTGACTCATATTTACAAGAGATTCTTAAGTTTTATAAGGCTGACGGTTGACTCATCAATGTTGATGACCTCACAGTCAATACAACACGGCTTTATAACTTAGAGTGGGAGAAAGATGTCACATCAAAGGCCAGTCAGAAATTAAGAACGCTTTACAGGGACACTGAGTCCTCTCTAGCTTGGGTACAGACAAACCCACTTGACAGGGATTAGTCAAGTTTACATGGAATTCTTACTGGGGCTTCTGGCTGGTTTTAGGTATGCTGGGCAGGCATAGAATAAAGAAACAAGTATCTTCTAATCCCAAACTCAGGGATTCTTGTATTTTAAAAAATTTTTCAATGGCATTTATTGTTGCTGGGAGATGTGGGGAGAAAGAGCCTGGGCCCCAAATACAGAAAAATGGAACAATTTTTATCTTCATCTGGGCAAAAGACTTATAATTGACCTAGGTAGATAGGTAGGCATGGTCCCTGGTTCAGCACAGACTCCCAGGGCTGAGCAGAAGGTTGAAAGTCACAGTCTTCCTTAAGGATTTCATTGTCTAGTGGTGTGCAAGGAAACGTGAAGAGGATGGGGTTTGGAGAGATGGCTTAGCACTTCTTGAAGAGGTTCAAAGTTTGGTTCTCAGCCCCAACATGGAGGCTCATAACCATCTGTAATTCTAATTCCGGGGGATCCAACATCCTCTTCTGACCTCCACAGGGATAAGGCATTCAAATAGTGCACAGACATACAATGCAGGCAAAACACTCATGAGCATAAAATAATAAATATCAAATAAAGACTACCATTGATTTAGGATCTGGGAAGTAACTGGTGCATTTGGAGCCGAGCATGAAATACGGAATAGATACTTGACAAGATTACCCTTGGAGTTGTACGAACAATTGCGTTGAGGGAAGGGTAGCAGATATTAAGAGGTGAGAAGAAAAGTCCAGGTGAGACACAGGGAGAGGGTGACTGCAGTCTCCAACTCCCAGGAAGAGAGGTCCTGATAAGCTACCAGCATACCAGACCAGCAGCAATAAAATGATAAGACAGTGTGCTATGTACACCTAACAGAAAGAAAGTAGAGAAATTTACAATTTAATTTATTCTGAAATTTAAGAAACCTTCTTAGAAATTTCTTAATGAAATTTCATAACATGACTAATGTCAGTAGAGCAGAAATATATAGCATGTTTAAGTTTATTTTAAAATTACATTTACTATGTATGTGTGTGTGTATGCACATGTATGTATGTCACCCACCATGGCACATGAGTGGAGGTGAGGACAACTTTCAGGAGTCATTTCTCTCTGTCCATCATGTGGGTTCCTGGGATTGGACTCACATCACCAGGCTGGGTGGTAATGCCTTTACCTTTGGAGCCATCTTGCTGACCTCATATTTAAGTGTTAATGCATAAACACCATAGCCTCAAAAACATATAAAAACTAAAATTAAGAGGAATAAAATAAAAACTTTCAAATATCTAACCATGATGGGTGATTTGAACAACTTCTCCTTATAACTGATAGAAGAAGTAGAGGAAAAATCAGCAAAGATGGAAGACTTTGAAATTCACAATTAATTCTATTAATTTCCAAATATAAGATGATACCCAACGACTGGAAAGACAATTTCCATTTCATTGTGCAGAGATAGAACACTTACCCAAACTGAGAAATTGCTGAGCCAGCAAGTCCGCTTCAACAGCTTTCAGAAGACTGAACTGGCCAGGGGCTGGTTCCACACCCCTTTAATCCCTGCAGAGGCAGAGGCAGATGGGCCTCTGTGATTTTGAGGCCTACCTGCTCTACAGAGATAGCTCTAGCACAGTGAGGGCAGCATAGAGAAACCCTGTCTCGGAAAAAAAAAAAAAGTCTAAACTGAAAGAGTAGATTCAGAAGCCAGCAACGAAACTATGAGGAGATAATATAAAATGTTTGGAAAGGTTCAAGAAGATGGCTCACTGGTTAAGAGAACTTATTGCTCTTGCAGAGGACCTGGGTTTGGAAGGAGAAAAACCGATCAAGGAAATATAGAAATTCTAGCCTTCAGGAAGCAGAAGTAGGTGGATTATCTGTGAGTTTGAGACCAGCCTGGTCTACATAGTGAGTTCCAGGGCAGCTAGAGCTACATAATAGACCCTATCTCAAAAACAGAGAAATAAAATACCACAGACTACGTGACTTCAACAGCAGTTATTATACTCCAGCTCTGTGAGCCAGAAGTTGAGAATAAGTTTCACCAACATGCCATCAAGATATGGGTCAAGACGGGGTACCATGCTTGCCTCTTCCGGCTTCTGGGGGCTATTCCTTTCTTGGTTTGTGGGTCCATCATTTCAGTCTCAGCCGCAGTGACCATATCTGTGTTGAATCTCTCTTTGCATTTCTCATAAAAGGATACATGTATGCCTTTGTATGTTTCTTGAATCATTAGAAATATGGTTGGAATACTTCGATATGTATTTTCTAAAAACACAAGCTTTCTACCCTGAGCAGGGGAGGATACACAAACCTGTAATCCTGAACTAGGGGGGCTGAGGCAGGAGACAGAAAGTTCAGAGCCAGCGTGGGCTACAAGGTGAGTTCCAGAACAGTCTGGGTGATAGAGTTAGACTGTCCTAAACGACAAGAAACTTTCTCCTATAATATATCCCCAGATAATCAAGCAGTTAACAGATGATATAATCAACCACCCATTATACAACCCAGAGGCTTTAGGCTGGAGGAATGAGTTCAGCGGTTAAGAGTTTAGTCAATGGTCTATATGTTCTATTTCTGTGAAGAGATACTGTGACCATGGCAACTTCTTAAAAAGGAAAGCAATTTAACTGGGGCTTGCTTAGTTTCAGAGGCTTAGTCCTCTGAAACTCACGACAGGAAACATAGTAGCATGCAAGCAAGTACAGTGCTGGAGAAGAAGCTGAGAACTTTACATCCTGATCTGGTAGCAGGTAGAGAGAGAGGACAGAGGGGAGGGGAGAGGAGAGAGAGGGGGGGAGAGAGACAGAGAGGGAACGAGAAAGAGAGAGAGGAGAGAGAGAGGAGAGAGAGAGAAGAGAGAGAGAAGAGAGAGACAGAGAGGGAACGAGAAAGAGAGAGAGGAGAGAGAGGAGAGAGGAGAGAGAGAGGGGGAGAGAGACAGAGAGGGAACGAGAAAGAGAGAGAGGAGAGAGAGGAGAAAGAGAGAGGAGAGAGAGAGGAGAGAGAGGGAGAGAGACAGAGAGGGAGTGAGAAAGAGAGAGAAGAGAGAAGAGAGAGAGAGGAGAGAGGGGAGAGACAGGGGAGAGAGAGGGGAGAGAGAGAAGAGAGAGAGAGAGAGAGAGAGAGAGAGAGAGAGAGAGAGAGAGGATGTTTGAAACCTCAAAGCCTATTCACAATGATACACCTCCTCTAGTAAGGCCATATTTCCTCTAACAAGGTCGCACCTCCTAATCCTTTCCAAATAATTTACGAAATTGGGGACTAAGCATGCAGATACATCAGCCTATGGGGTCACTTTCATTCAGACCACCACAGAGCACGTGCTGCTCTTGCAGAGGCTCTGAGTTTGGTTCCCAGCACTCATAATTGCTTGTAATTCCAGTTCCAGGGGATTCTACACCCATTTGACCTCTGTGGGCACCAGACATGCATGCGCAAGCACACACACACACGTGAATGTGCACGACTGCAATGTCTGCATGTCTACACACACACACACCCCTTTGAAAAAACTACTGCTGTGGGAGCTCCTTCTGCTCCCTCAGTCAATAGCCTTTGAGATACCAGCCCACTGGGGCATGGTATCTTTTTTCTTTTCTTTCAAAGTTTATTTGGGGCGTGGTATCTTTTGCTTTAAAAAAAAAAGCAGTGCCATCCCTCCTTTCCACGCTCTTGCTTCGGACTCTGCTTCTGGCTTCCAGATGCTTTTCCTGGTCATGCAGGAGGCTGTTGTCTAGGACGGTGATCTGTAAATTTTTCCCTTTAAATAAATAACCCTTTTATTAATCATAATTCCAAACTGGCGTGGGATTGTTTTGTGACTTACTTCTTTAAGTGGCGCCCAACGTGGGACAAACTCTCCCATCTCCCCTCCACCCTCTGGCTTGGCTCGAGCCCCTCCCCCACCAGCCACAGCCTGTGTGTGCAGCCAGCAGTAACCTCCACGCCTCTGGGGATCCACAGGCCGGGACAGTCTCTATCAGCCTGATTGATCTATTCTGAGCGGGTTTTTAAATCCCCTCCCCCCCAACGTGAGTCACAGAGCTCACAGCACAAGCACAAGCAGTTGCCAACCCCTTGGGACAAAATCTCCCTTTAAAGTCCCAGCAATGCTGTTTAAAATCCCTGCCATAGGGACTGGAGAGATGGCTCAGTGGTTAAGAGCATTGCCTGCTCTTCTAAAGGTCCTGAGTTCAATTCCAGGCAACCACATGGTGGCTCACAATCATCTGTAATGAGGTCTGGTGCCCTCTTCTGGCCTGCAGACATACACATAGACAGAATATTGTATACATAATAAATAAATATTTAAAAAAAATAAAAAAAATAAAATCCCTGCCATAACTGATTGGGAGCGCTGCTGTGTTTGTAACGTGACCCTTGGTCCCAGCATAGGGACACTGGGATCCACAATCGGCTTCTCTCTCAGCGACTGTGTCTCGACCCCCTGCGGAGCAGCAGAGCAGGCATGTCTGGGCCGGGGTGGGCCATCCTTTTCATCAGCCACTAGAAGCTCTCTGACTTTTTGTGCTCTGTGCCCGGCCTCTGGGTTTTCTCTCTGTGTACTACATCTAATCTCTCAAGTGACTAATTTCCCCCCCAGTTTTTAAACAAATAATAGAACAGATTTTAAAACAGGATTTGTCATAACCCTTGCAATGGTTCCAGTCACGACTCAGAAACAGTGCCATCTGCTGGTTAACAGGTAAAATGGCAGGTTTCATTTTTAATGGGACTCTTGCCACGGTTTTTGCTGCCACTTTAAAAAAAAATCGCAAGAGGCTTATATGCCTATGGAGATACCTCAATTTCCTGGTTATTAGGTTTCAGTTTCCTTCTTCATATTATATCATTATGGAAGTATATGGCATTAATTGATAGGATTAATACTATGATAAAAAAATTGACTCCTTATCTAAGGGTACTAGGAACTTACCTAAAAGCCTCCAGGCTGTTGAATTTGACTTTCAGAAGTTATCACAGAGTTTTGATAAGGTAACAGACAGAATATACCTCCAGGATGACAACTTACATGATATCCAGGGGCAGTTCAAGGAGGAGATGTTATCTTTAAAAGAAAACATTAAAACCTTGAAATCACAGGTACAAAATGAGGACCAAAAAATTAATACCATAAAAAAATTCACTAAAAACCTTTGCAGGTCAGGAGACCCAGGCCTTACGTGAGACAATGATTAAGAAATTTGAAATGATTGAGGAAATTATCGGAGCTGATGAATCAGGTGAAAAGATACAAGGATAGGATACAATGCCTCCACCAACTGTCAAAACTGGTTTACCCAGGGTTTTAGCGACATAACCTATAATTTATTCTGACAAAGCATCGGAGCCAAAAAAGCTAGATGGACGCCAGTAGGAATGAATGACCTAAAGAGAATTAATTAAGCTGACATTAATTATGGCTTGCACTCTACATTTGTTAAGAAAATGATAAGAACTTGGGCTTCTAATGTCAGGGCTATACCCCATGCTTTCTCCAAGTTAGCTTCAGTGGTGTTAAAAGATGAATCTTCCTTGATGTTTGGAGCTTATTTCAGAGAAGAATCCAAACATATGGAACAACAAAACAGAGCAAAAGGTGTGGAGGTTTCACAGGATCAAATTTTTGTCGTAGGAGCTTACGCTGATTCACAGGTCCAAGCTCTTTATGATGAAGAAGTATTGTCCCTATGCCACAAAACAAACTTAAATGCCTGAAATAGAATTCCAAAACCAGAAAAAAAGATAGAGTCATATACTGTGGTTATGCAGGGACAGGGAGAACCCTATACTGACTTTTTGCAAAGATTAATTATAATAGATTGGTATTTGTGAGTTATTGTTTATAGATAATTACACTGGCATAGATTTTTGTATATGGATACAAAGTTAAATTATATTAAATATTGTATACACACATACTTCTATCTCTGTTTAAAACATTTTTTATGTATTGATATATATATTGTATTAATATATACATATTTACCATATTACAGTGTATATTTCTACCTCTGATTAAGACACTTATATATTGTTTATGTATTAATATATATATTTACATTTGGATTGTCCTCATTTATTGCACGGTTGTTTATTCTCTTAGTCTTTAAGTTAGATAGGTATTAAGAATTGTAGATCAATAGTCATCTATGTTTGTCATATTTATAGTTAGATTAATCAGGTTCTGTAGATACATAGAGATTATATTCTGTATAAATAATCTTCAACCTCTTCAAAGAGCTGTAAAAAATGACATTTAATCTAACTTAGAGTTCTGTGATCATGAGACACAATCGCCCCTGGCAACACCAATCTATTCCTGAGAGATTGTTGAACACTAAAGACACTCCACTTGGAACTTGTCGTCTTCTTGACAAAACCAGCCTCTGGGCAAGGAATTGCCCATACCCCAACTGCTGACAAAATATATAATATCCAAAAATGAATAAACAAAATTGTCAAATCTTGCCAAAATTTCTTGCCTTTAAAAATAATCTGTCAGTTATTCTAGGTCTTAGCCAAAGTTGGTTGCTTCAACACTACAAACGTGACTTTGGGTGATTGTCCAGGTAAGCAGTTGTCTCTGTGATTTGTTGCATGTTTTAAAAGTTGTTTGTTTACACTTCCTAATTACTCAGATAAAATTATTTCCCTTCTCGGATCTTCAATGGGGTTAAAGACTATATAAATGTAGTTACTTTCCTCTCATGGCTTGGCCAAGTTATTTAATATATAAGACTTAAGATAGTTAAAATAGGATATTTGTTCTTATTGTATTTAATTTTGTAGTAGGTTTAAAACTCTCTTACTTAAACAAAAGGGGGAGATGCTGTGGGAGCTCCTTCTGCTCCTTCAGCCAATAGCCTTTGAGATACCAGTCCACTGGGGCGTGGTATCTTTCACTTTAAAGCCCTCTGTTCGCGCTCTTGCTTTGGACTCCACTTCTGGCTTCCAGATGCTTTTCCTGGTCATGCAGGAGGCTGTTGTCTAGGATGGTGATCTGTAAGTTTCTCCCTTTAAATAAATAACCCTTTTATTAATCATAATTTCAAACTGGTGTGGGATTGTTTTGTGACTTACTTCTTTAAAGTACAGCTGTGACTGGAGAGATGGCTCAGCAATTAAGAGCACTTGCTGCTCTTCCAGAGGACCTGAGTTCAGTTCCCAACACCTACATCAGGTAGTTAACAACCATCTTTAGCTTAGGCTTCAGAGGATCAGATTCCTCACGCCTCTAGGGACATCTGCACTCACATTCCCATTCCCACATATACACATGAAATTAAAAAAATAATATATATATATTTTAAACTATACCCTTTATTTCTCAATTATCCAAACAATGTCGGCGATAGCGGCCTTTGATTTGCATGAGCTCAGGGCCATGGCTTCAAGGGCTTCCAGACTGATTTAGTCTATATCAGTTCTCTAGCCTTTCTGATGTCCAAGAAGTCAGAGCTGCTTGCTTTGCATTCTGCATCCAGCATAGGTTCACCAGCATAGCGGAGTCTCACAAATAAAACCCTAGGAGAACGAATATGTAGGGCTCAACAATGGGCCAAAATGTCTAACTGAAGAAAGGAAACAATGCGACACACCTGTAGACAGTTAAACAAATGCAGCACACCTGTCTTAGGGTTCCTGCTGCTGTGAAGAGATACCATGAACACAGCAGCTCTTATAAAGAAAAAAAACCATTTAATTGGGGTGGCTTTCATTTTCAGACATTTAGTCCATTATCATCATGGTGCAAGAGGGAGGCAGACAAGGTGCTGGAGAAGGAGCTGAGGACTCTACAGCTTGACTTGGAGGCAACGGGAACTGGTCTGAGACACTGGGCAGTATCTAGAGCACAGGAGACTGGAAGGCTCACCCCCACATTGACACACATCCTCCAGCAAGGCCACACCCACTAATAGTGCCATTCCTATGAGCTTATGGGGGCCAATTACATTCAAACTACCACACACGGTTCAATTAAAATGACATCTGACATATATTTCCATAGTCTGTTCCACAAGAATTCTTGTCCAGAAAAATTAGTACCTATCAATGATTCTGATCCCATTCAATGGTTAGGATGATCACCATAGAATAGTGAGTGTTGGCCTACAAAAGAGTTCCACAATAACCTGGAATGGAGTATACGTTACTAAAGGTTTATTTATCTGGGGATAAACTCACAGAAAGAGTAGCAATCTGCAGTCCTCTGCATGCACGGGGAACTGGAACTGAATCCAGCTGCAAAGAGACCTGCACACAGCTTTTAAAAAATATTATTTATTTATTTATTATGTATACAATATTCTGTCTGTGTGTCTGCCTGCAGAAGAGGGCATCAGATCTCATTTCAGATGGTTGTGAGTCACCATGTGGTTGCTGGGAATTGAACTCAGGACCTTTGGAAGAGCAGGTAATGCTCTTAACTGCTGAGCCATCTCTCCAGCCCCCTTCACACATTTTTTATCTGCATTTATAGTACATGAGACCATGCCCAAAATGGTCTGGTATCTTAAAAGTTATTGGCTGAAGGAGTTCCCACAGCCCCCCTTTTGTTTAAATAAGAGAGTTCTAAGCCTAATACAAAACTATATATAATAAGAACAAATATCAAGTACTGTCCAGGGAAAAAAAGAGACAAAAACATACATAAAATTAGAATTACAACCATCATGAACAACATCAAACAAGAAACATATACTAAATGTTTTAGTAGTTATCCTATCCCAAGGACTCTAAGTCTAATATTAAAAATGGCTTGGCTAAGTCATGAAAGGAAAGTAACTATGACTATCTAGTCTTTAACCCCATCAAAGCCCTGAGAAGGGAAATAATATTACTTGAGTAAACAGGAAGTGCAATCAAGCAACTTCCAAAAGGTCCAGAAATGACAGAGACAACTGGCTACCTGGGCAATCACCCAAAGTCTCGTTTGAAAATGGTCTGTCAGATACTTTAGGTCTTAGCCACAGTTGGTTGCCCCAATGTTGGCAAGAAAGAGGCAGAAAAATTTGAAAAACTGTCTTACCCTGTCTTGGCATGGTTTGACAGTCTTTTTGCTTGTATCCTGCTTGCCCAGTCTGGATACCAACTGTGAATTTTGTCAGTGGTTATGGTGGAGCATTTCTTTAACCAAAGGCCAGTTCTGTCAAGAAGAAAACAAGCTCTAAGTGGAGTGTCTTCAGTGCCCAACATTATCTCAGGAATAGACCAGTGCTTCCAAGAGCAATCAAGTCTCATGTCAACAGAATCCTAAGTTATTTAAATGCCATATTCTACAGTTCTTTGATGATTACAAATTTATGTGAAACTTATCTCTGTATATCTAGAAAACCTAACTAACATGACTACAATGTTTGATTATTACATATGACTATCTATTAATCTGTATTTCTTAACTATACATTACATTTTTAATATTTATTTATTTATTATGTATACAATATTTTATCTGCATGTATGCCTGAAGGCCAGAAGAGGGCACCAGACCCCATTACAGATGGTTGTGAGCCACTATGTGGTTGCCGGAAATTGAACTCAGGACTTTTGGAAGAGGAGGCAATGCTCTTAACTGCTGAGCCATCTCTCCAGCCCCTATACATTATATTTTTAAATGAGCTGCACAAACACAATACCTTAAACAAGAACAGAAATATATACATACAGTGTGGCAAATTGACCTTAAATTTTTTTTTCAAGGAGGCAAGAGTTTATTTGGTTTATAGGTTACAGTCCATCATCAGGGGAAGTCAAAACAAGAACTCAAGGCAGGAACCTGGATGCAGGAACTGAAACAGGACCTTAAATTTGTATCAATAGACCAAACTGTTTATCAATATAAAATATTCATCTTTATAGATCATATCCCTCTTATCTATCTATATATCTATCTATCCATCTATTTAAAAAAATAGACTGTGACCATTGATCACTTATAACCAACACTTTTAAAATGAAAACAAATATTTATAAACAATATTTTTGGGAATTTGGGCACAGTTTTCTCCAAACTGCTTCCTGCTGTTTGTTGGGAGAAATATTTTTAGGGGTTCACAGAGACCTTTTGGGGATCTTGTTCCATCAAACCACATCAGCCTGGAAAGAATCCACAGGTTCTCAACTTGTGTGGAAACAAAAGCGGAACCTCTTTTCCAAAGTAACATATCCTTAAACTCAAATTTTGAAGTCAAGATATCTTTAAAATATATGTTGGTTTAGCTTAACAGTCTCCAGAATCAAATATCTCTCTGCAGTCAAAAAATTTAAAGAAAACACAATAATATACACCATCCAGATTCTCTGTGTATATTCCATTTTTATGTGACTTATTTTTCTTTACTCCTTTAATCTATGACTGTCTGTAATCTTTTATATTACTTTTACTGTCTCTTTAAAGACTTTGTTTTTATTTTTTAAAACTACTTTTTATAACTGCTTATACTCCTTTTCTTCTCTCTCCCAAGCCTATGTACATTTTAAAAACACACTGTGACTCATTGAAAGGTCTTTTATGTCTGAATCCATCTTTATTATTATCTATAATCATATTCTGACCAGGCGCACCTCTGAAAATGCTAAGCAGTGGGGCTAGGACTAAGGCTGCTTTGCCCTTTGGCTCCACCCAGTCCAACATGGTGGAGATGTGTTTGCCGTCAGCTCTGTGAGTCATGCTACCCACCCCAGCTCCAGGGATGCAGTGGGTCTCTGTCACCAGTAAGCACCGTGTAGCACTCTGCTCAGAAGCCCCACTTAACTGCTCCATGACAGGACCTCTCGAAAGAGCTGTTCTGTGATATCAGCATGAACCAGGAAGCCGGCCTTAAAAAAGCTGCACCACTACTTGTGGCCAGCAAACAGAGCCTGTCTGAAAAAAAAATGTGGCTACTAAGAAGCTGTGCTTGGCTCCTATTTCTGTGGTTCTAGAAGCCTTCTTTTTCTCTTTTTAAGCTTTTTTGGGTCTTATGTGGATCTATGCCCCAGATGGTAGGTACCAATTTGTTGGCATACAAAAGAGTTCCACAATATCTCAGACTAGAGTACAGCAAAGGTTTATTTATCTGGGGATAAACTCACAGATGGAGTGGCGATCTGCAGTCCTCTGTATGCGCTGGGAACTGGAACTGAATCCAGCAGCCAAGAGACCCCCCCCACACACATGTTTTGTCTGCATTTATAGTACACGAGACCACGCACAAAGTGGGCCGGTATCTTTTTTTTTTTTGCTTTTTTTTCAAAGTTTATTAAATTATAAAAGTTTCCATTTCCGCCCCTCCTCCCAACACCCTCCCACTCCCCCCACTCCCTCTCCTCCTCCCTCTCCATCCCTAAGAGCAGTCAGGGTTTCCTGCCCTGTGGGAAGTTCAAGTCCCCCCCACCCCCAGGTCCAGGAAGGTGAGTATCCAAACAGACTGGATCCCAAAAATCCAGTATATGCAGAGGAAACAAGTCCCAGAGTCATTGTCAATGGCTTTTCCGAAAGACCCCATGCCAGCCACATTCAGAGAATCCGGGTGGGCCGGTATCTTAAAGGCTATTGGCTGAAGGAGCCCGCAACAAGTGAGTTTAAAAATTTATCACATCATTTACATTCTTTAACTTTTCAATAAAGAAGAGCTTTCCTTTGTTCACTGCAAGTTAAAAGGAGTTTGTTAATAGGACTTCACAGATTCTTTAATGAGCTATAACGTATTTTAATGTTTTACTCAAGTTACCCCAAACTTATCTAGCAGGGAGTTTTTCATGTGCTGCCTGACATGTGCCCATAAGCTTCTGAGCTCCCTTAAGTTCTCGCACAAAATGCTCCACACACCATCAAGTTCCCAGGTCCGGTGCATCCCCGGAATGCACTGTTTGTCAAGCGCTCTCAGTTTCTTCCAGAGGCGTTTTGAATGGCCTAGACATGGGAAGAATTAGGAAGCGTGTGGTGTGCGTTTTCTTTCTACCACCACCATACTTTCCTGTCTCCCTCTATTAGTTACATGCCCAGTGTTCCTCAAATAGAACTCTCGTTCCCCCAAGTGCCAAAATATAGTCTTACCCAAACAAAGGCCATTTCTGCTCTCAGAAGGCTGAGACAGGAGGGAAAGGAGATCTAGGGTACATAAGTGACTTTGAGGCCAAGCTAGGCGACATGAGACCTGTCTGAAAAAAAACAAAACAAACAAAAAGAAGAAAGTTACCCTCAAACAACTTCTTGAATAAAGTTTAATATTTCATTGCAATTCAACATCTCTTTTTTCTTAGGTAATATTACCAGTGGATCATGTTATTAATGTGATTTTACTACCAGGTTAATGTTGTCTATTATTTAGTTATTTTTCTTTTGGGGGGGGCGGAGACAGGATCTCACTATGCAGGTCTGGCTGTCCTGGAATTCACTATGAAGACCAGGCTGGCCTCAAACTCAGAGATCCTTCTGCCTCTGTCTTCTGTGTGCTGGAATTAAAGGGGTTTGCTATCCTGTCTAATGGTTTTCATTTTTAATTTGGTTTATCTCCTCTTATTTGTGGTTTTATTTTATTTTAATATTTATGTAAATATTTGTTTTAATATTTATATAAAATACTAAAGTGATTTGAAGGCTGAGCCAACCCCCCCACCCACACACACGTGCCCATGTGAGGGTGGGGGGAGGGCAGGATAGAGGGGCCACTTGCCACCCCGTCTCTTCCAGCTCATAGTCATTACTTCTTTGACTCATTTGCTATTTCTTGATTTGGATGTGAGGATATACACGTGATTTTAAACGTGATGTCTGTAGCTGAGTATGGATGGCCTGCAGACCTGGATGATTTCTGCTCACGTGAAAAAAGTCAACAGGAAGTCTAGCTGGTGAGATGTGGCGGTCAGTGAAGTGGATCATTAAGTATTACTGGATGGAGGAACTGTCCCAGGAATAAGATCGTGCATGGTTATGGAGCGAGTTAGAGCGAACGGTCCAGAAGGGGGAGCTGAAAGATCAAAGAACAGTCACTAACTAGCCAGCCTTTTTGTAGTCTAGAGATTGGGGCCAGTTAGTTGCAGTAAAGGGAGAACCCAGGACCACAGACACCTAGCAGCTTGCTTGGGAATGGGTTAGAGGTTGCAATCTACCACAGCTTAGAGCTCTCTCCAGGCTTGGCACAATATGGAGGACTGCCTCCCAGTGTGGGCTTCCTGCTCTCTGCCTAGCCTTATCTGAGGAAGACTCTAGGCCTGGATGTCTGACCTTGACACAGTTCCCTTCTCCAGCTGCCCACGCGGTAAATAAGTAATGTGCTCTAAGCAGCTTGAGCGGTGGCTCAGTTGCTAAGAGCGCCTAACGCTCCTGTGCCAGAGGACCCGGGTTTGAGTCCCGCCTGGCTCTAATAGCGATACTTCGATAGATCAATCGATCGTTATCAATAATCGGAAAAAAATTAGGGCTGGAGAAATGACTCAACGGTTGAGAGCACTGACTGCTCTTCCAGAGGACCTGGGTTCAATTCCCAGCACCCACATGGCAGCTCACAACTGCCTGTAACTCCAGTTCCTGTAGATACTCAGCTATGTGTTTTGTGGTGGCCTTGGGACAGCTGCTAATGGACAGGGCTGGCCACTGGGAAGAAGCAGCGCAAGCGTGAGATTGCTGTGTCTGTGAGCCCCGCAACGAACACGTTCAGAGAGTAATGGGAGGCTGCTTTGGCTTAGCTCTTACCTGAGTCTACCTGGGGAGACCATACTGGGAAAGTAGTTCCAGTCACACCGAGCTGATACAGGCCAAACTGCCACTAGAGAAATGATGCTGGCCTTCACATGAGTAGAGCAGGGAGGAAAGAGAAAAGCTGGGAGACAGGTGAGGTCGAACTGGTCAGATTCGTTAAGAGTTACAGGGTTAAAGGAAAGAACATCTGAGGAGTGGCTCAGGCTCTGGCTTAGATGAAAACTCATGGCTTGTTCCTACACGAAGACTCCAGATGGGGAAGACCACGGGCATGAGGGGACAGGATAGTCAGTGTAGCCCGTGCTGAGTGTGAGGAGTTGGCAGGGCTCCAGACTGGGAAGCTCATATAGATTATTCTTTTTTGTATGTATATGTGTGGTGTGTGCTACATGTGTGTGCTACATGTGTGTGCCTGCAGACAAGACTGACATCAAGTGCCTTCCTCTATTGCTCTCCACCTTTTTATTTTAAATTACATTTGTCATCTACTCTCCTACTGTGCAGTGTGTGTGTGTGTGTGTGTGTGTGTGTGTGTTAGGGTTTACATTGCTGTGATAAAATATTATGAACAAAATCAATTTTGGTGGGAAAGGTGCTAATTTTACCTCACAACTCTCAACTTAGACTCTTTCATTAAGGGAAGTCAGGGGAGAAACCTAAAAGCAGGAACTGAGGCAGAAGCCATGGAGGGGTGTTGCTATTAGCTTGCCTATCATGCTTGCTCAGCTTTCTTATACAACTCAAGACAACCTGCCCAGGGGTGGTACAACCCACAGTGAGATGGGCCCTCCCACTTGTCTACAGATCAATCTTATGGAGGCGTTTTCTCAATTAAGATTCCCTCTTCCAAGATATAGACAAAACCCAGCCAGCATGTGTGTATGCCAGTGTGCAGAGGTCAGAGGACAGCTCATGGGCATTGGTTCTCTCCTTCTACCATGTGGGGTCTGGTGTTCAACTCACATCCTCAGTCTTGATAGCAAGAGCCTTTGTCCACTGAGCCATTTTGCTGGTCTCTGTCCTTTATTTTGAGTCAGGGTCTCTCACTGAACCTGGAGCTCACCTATTTGGCAAGGAGGTCTAGCCAGTGAGCTCTGGTGAGCTGCCTGTCTCCATCCTGCCAGTGCTGCCTGAGTTGGAACTGTGCATTGGATGCCTGGCTTCTACACAGGGACTGGGGTCCAAATGCAGGTCCTCACAGTGCGGCAAGACCAGAGCCAAGTCCATAATTTTTTTTTTTGAAGGAGTAGATACCTCTTGACCAAGATTCGTGCTAATTCTAACTGTATTTTTATCACCCAACCTCAAACAATCAAGACATGGTGAGAATGTGAAATAATCATTTTCAAGATCCTGGAATGAGGCAGTGAAATATAGAAACCCATGGATGATGGAAGTGTCCTAGCAGAGTGCCCCAGCTTACGGCATCAGAAAGTCTCTACCCTGTGTATACACAGTGCCAGAATCTAGACTAATCCAAACAATTTTGAAAAAGACAAACCAGGGATTAAACAAATCCCTGTATACCCTGAAGTTATAATGTAAATATATAAAATATGTGGCCGTAATAGCACACAGGGCAGGAAAGACAGGGTAGAAGTTCAGTTATAAAATGCTTACGTTAAGTGTGGTAGCCAGGTGGTGGTGGTGCACAACTTTAATCCCAGCACTAAGGAGGCAGATCTCTGTAAGTTTGAGGTTAACCTGTTTACAGAGCGAATCCCAGGACAGCCAAGGCTGCACAGAGAAACCCTGTCTCAAAAACACCCCCCAAAAGACAATGTCTATTATAACCTACAAAGGAATCGCAACAAAATAAAGATGCATAATGCAAAATTTAGTGCAGATGATGTGGCTTGAATCAGAAGTGTCTTTAAAGACTTGGTCCAGTTGGTGGTGCTGCTTGGGGAGGTTGTGATACCTTTGGGAGGTGGAGACTTGCTGCAGGAAGAATGTCAGTGGGGACGGGCTTGAGGGCTTATAGTCTGTCTCGCTTCCTGGGTGTGGATGAAAACAAAATCCAGCTTCCCGCTCTGGCTGCCATCCCTGCTCCATGATGGCACTCCCTCTGGCATCGTATGGCATGTCGACCCCTTTTCTCCTTTAAGTTACATTTGGTCGTGGTATTTTATTACGGCAACAGAGAAAGAAATAAGAGATGATAAAATGGAATGTTTTGAAGGGGTGTGTGTGTGTGTGTGTGTGTGTGTGTGTGTGTATGAATGTACATGTGTGTGGAGTCCAGGAGTTCTCCATCTTATCCAAAACAATCTTTAGAGATTTATCTTCTATTTATGTGTATGGGTATTTTACCTGTGTTTATGTGTGTACCTCTTGGGTGTCTGTGCCTGAGGAGGTCAGAAGGAGACCAGATACTTTGAAACTGGTGTTATGGATGGTTGTGAGTCACCATGTGGCACTAGGACCTAAACCAGAGTCCTCTGCAAGAACAAGGGTCTTAACCATTGAGTCAGCCTCTCTCCAGGCTCCCCGCTGAACCCGGAGATCACCAGTTCAGTGAGACTGCAGGGAGCCTCCTGTTTCTGTTGCCCCAGTGCTGAGATTACATGGTGCTAGGGATCCTCACTGAGGTCCTTATGCTTATACGATAAAATCTTTACAGGCTGAGCCATCACCCCAGTTCCAAGATCTTTTTTACTTTGTTTGTTTGTTTGTTTGTTTTTCTTTTTGGGGAAGTTTTTTTTTTTCTGTGTAGCTCTGGCTATCCTGGAACTCACTTTATAGATCAGGTTGGTCTCGAAGTCCAAGTTCCTCCCCGCTCCCTCCAGGTCTAGGAAGGTGAGCATCCAAACAGACTAGGATCCCAAAAAGCCAGTACATGCAGAAGAAACAAGTCCCAGTGCCATTATCAATGGCTTCTCAGTCATCCGCCATGTCAGCCACATTCGGCAAAGAAGAAAAACAGGAACAAACAGGCTCAAATTGCAAGTATAACCACATCAGAAGTAATGGTAACACAAATGAACTGGCTGATTGAAGATGATCAAAATAGATTTTCTTCTGCATCAGGATTTCTCTATGCAGTCTTTCTGGCTTTCTTGGAATTCCTATATAGACCAGACTGACCTCAAACTCAGAGAGATCTTCCTATCCCTGCCTTCCCAAGTACTGGGATTAAAGATGTGGGCCACCACTCCTGACTTCCAAAATATTTTTTTCTCTTATTGAAATACATATTTTTCATACATTCTGATTATAGTTCTCTCTCTTGCCAGTTTCTCCCCACCTCCCCTCCCATCTGACTCCACACTCTTTCTGTTTTTCATTAGAAAACAAACAAGTATCTAAGGAATAATAACAAAATAAAATTTGATAAAACAAAAATAAACAAATCAAAATGAACTGTATTAGTTAGGATAGGATTTCTATTGCTGTGAAGAGACACCACTGTAACATGAAAAGGCCGGGCCTGCTTGTTGGGGTTTTTGTCCTGCCCAGTTCCCCCAGCTGTTTAGTCCCAAAGTAAAATCACACAAGAGATCTCTATAAGTTATAATGCTGATTGGCCCGTTAGGTCAGGCTTCTTACTGGCTAATTCTCACATCTTGATTAACCCATTTTTCTGATCTATGTTAGCCACGTGGCTCAATACCTTTTTCAGTGGGGCAGCTCACATTCTGCTGCTTTGGTGATCTGGGCAGAAGTGGGAGGAATCAGCTTCCTCCTTCCCAGAAATCTCCTGCTCTCCTTACATCATTTTCACTTCCTGTCTTGTTTTCCCGCCTATATCTCCTGCCTGGCCAATCAGCGTTTATTTAAAACATGATTGACAGAACACAGACAATTCTCCCGCACCACACCATGACCATGCAACTCTCACAAAGGAAGACATTTAATTGTGGGTGACTTACAGTTCAGAGGTTTAGTCCATTGTTGTCACGGTGGGAAGCAAGGCAGCCATGGTGCTAGAGAGGGAGCTGAGACTTCTGCATCTGGGTCAGCAGGAAGCAGAAACAGACTGAGCCACTGGGATGACTTGAGCATCTGAGACCTCACAGCCCACCCACTAGTGACGTACTTCCTCCAACAAAGCCACACCTACTCTCACAAGACCACACTTCCTCATAGTGTCAGTCCCTGTGGGCCTATGAAGATCAGTTTTATTCAAACCACCACATTCTACACCCTGGCTCCCATAGGCTGGTAGCCATCCATATTGTAATGCAAAATGCGTTTAGTACAGCTTCAAAGGTCTCCATAGTGTCTCTCAGTCTCAGACTTATTTAAAAAGTCTAAAGTTCCAAATCTCTTCTGAGATTCAAGTGATCTCTTAACTGTAATCCCTTGTGAAATCAAAATGAAAAAGCAGATCACATACTTCCAACACACAATAGCACAGGATGTACATTACCATTCTAAAATGTAGGAAAGGGATCATAGAGAGGAAATACTGGACCAAAGCAAGACTAAAACCAGCTGGGCAAACTCCAAACTCTACCAGGTCGGATGTCAAAGCAAGCTTAGGATCTCCAACTTCTTCCACTTTTATTGACTGCAAAACACTGCTTTCTCTTGGACTGGTCCACTCCCTATTAACAGCTCTCTTCAGCAGGGCTTCTTCGGCATTCTGGGGTCTCCAAGGCAATCCTGGCTTCAGCTTCACAGCTTAACACAATGACCTCCCTAGGCCTCCAAGCAGGGACACACATGACACACACTTGGCCTCAGTCACTGTCCCTAGCCATGGAGAGAAATTCCACAGTCCATTTTTTTGCATCATTGACAGGAAGACCAGAACCAAGTGGCTGAAGCTGCCGAGTTCCTCTGCTTGATGGGACTGGTGCTCTACTCCCGTCCTGGAAGTGCATTTGCATCACGTTCTGCTTCGGTTCGGGCGCCTTCCTTGACTGCTTCAAATTTCTTTTTATTCCTTTCCACGAGTTGGAAACCGATGGTGGGTCTTCCCTGACCTCCCTTTATCCACTTAGCATCAGGTTTTTTCTTTAAACCTTTTATGTCCTTGAGCACTGAACATGGCTCCAATATTACATTTCTTGCTGTTTCTTTTCTCCTTAAACTGTACATTTTGCATTTTTTCCTTGCTCAGCTTGTTCCTTTTTATTGTAGCTCTGTCTAAGAGTGGCCACTAAGAACCACATGACACAGTCAATACCAGGCTGCCTTGAAATCTCTGTTGCCAATTTCATTCATCCAAAAGCCTTCAGTTTAGCCTCAGTCAGACTTTTAGGACAAGGACAAAAAGCAGCAAGAAAGGCCCCTAGGCCACTTACAAACATCCTTCCCCTTTTGAACTTCTTGAGCTGGGCCCTCACAGTGCAAATTACCTTAACCCTTGTCTTCCATGCTCCTATTAGGATGGCCCGTTAAGCTCTGCTTAAAGCATTCAATTGCTTTCTTTATCCAAAGTTCCAAAGTCCACATTCTATCAACAAGTAGCATGGTCAGGCCTATCACAGCAATACCCCCTCCCCCCCCGCTCCAAGTACCAACTTCTTAGTCTCTGTTCTCTTGCTATGACGAGATCCCATGACCAAGGCAACTGTTAGAAAAGAATTAACTGGGGCTTGCTTACAGTTTCAGAGGTGAGTCCATTATCACCATGGTGGGAACATGGTGGCACAGATGCTGGAGCAGGAGCTGAGAGCTACATCCGGATCTGCAGGCAGAGAGATCATGGGCTTCTGGAACTTCAAAAACCTTCCCTGAGTGACACACTTTCTCCAACAAGGCCACACACGGCAATCTTCCTAATCCTTCAGAGTTGTTTTGATTTGCATTTCTCTGATGACTAAGGATGCTGAGCATTTCCTTAAGTGTCTTTCAGCCATTTTAGATTCCTCTGTTGAGGTTTCTCTGTTTAGGTCTGTACTCCACTTTTTAAAATTGGATTATTTGTTCTTTCGATGACTAATTTCATGAGTTCTTTGTATATTTTGGAGATCAGACCTCTGTCCGATGTGGGGTTGGTGAAGATCTTTTCCCAGTCTGTCGGCTGCCGTTTTGTCTTGTTGACCATGTCCTTTGCTTTAGAGAAACTTTTCAGTTTCAAGAGGTCCCATTTGCAATGATCTGTTCTGTCCCAAGCCATGCCACCCCTCCTCTATCTGCTGAGGCAGGCAGATGCTGGGAGCAAAGACCTGTATTTGGTCATAGTCCAGCCATCTTAGTTCACAAGTTAAGCAAGCTATTCACTTCTGTAGGACAAGTTTCAGGCCCAGGAAATAACCTCTCTCTCTCTCTCTCTCTCTCTCTCTCTCTCTCTCTCTCTCTCTCTGCTCTTCTCCTTCTCCCTCTTCATTCCATAACCCACTTAATAAATATCCAACCTCACTCTGCATGGCCTGCCTATCCATGTCTCTGTCTCTTGCTGGCCACCGCATGTCTCCCTCGCCTGGGAGCAGCCAGTGCTCGGGGACCTGCAGCCATTCCTGTCTGGGACTGGCTGCTCTCGGGGACCCCCTGCTCCCTGCCTCCTGCCACCTGGCCGGCTGTCACTGGGGATCTGCAACATATTTTTAATTAACCCATTTCACCATTTATTAGTTGTTTCTCTAAGTGTCTATGCTATTGGGATTATATTTAGAAAGTGGTCTCCTGTGCCAATGCATTAAAGTGTACTTCCCACTTTCTCTTCTATGAGGTTCAGTGTGACTGATTTTATGTTGAGGTCTTTGATCCATTTGGACTTGAGTTTTGTGCAAGGTAAGAGATATAAATCTATATTCAGTCTTCTACATGCTGATATCCAGTTATGCCAGCACCATTTGTTAAATATGCTTTCTTTTTTCCATTTGATATTTTTTGCTTCTTTGTCAAAATCAGGTGTTTGAAGGTGTGTGGATTAAAATTTGGGTCTTTGATTCAGTTCCATTGGTCCTCCTGTCTGTTTTTATGCCAATACCAGGCTGTTTTCAGTACTGTAGCTCTGTAGTAGAATTTGAAGTCAGGGACTGTGATGCCTCCAGAAGTTCTTTTATTGTACAGGATTCTTTTGGCTAGCCTGGGTATTTTCCTTTTCGATATGAAGTTGAGTACCATTATTTCGAGGTCTGTGAAAAACTGCTGGGATTTTGATGGGCAATGCATTTAATATGTAGATAGCTTTTGGTAAGATTGCCATTTTTGCTATATTAATTCTACCCACTCTAGAGCATGGGAGATCTTTCCACTTTCTGATGTCTTCTTCAATTTCTTTCTTCAAAGATTTAAAGTTCTTGTCATACAAGTCTTCCACTTGTTTGGTTAGAGTTACTCCGAGATATTTTATGCTATTTGTGGCTAGTTTGAGTGGTGATGTTTCTCCAGTTTCTTTTTAGGCCAATTTATCATCTGTGTAATAAAAGGGCTACTAATTTTTTTGAGTTAATCTTATATCCTGCTACATTATTGAAGTGTTTATGAGTCGTAGAAGCTTCTTGGTAGAATTTTTGAGGTCACTCATGTAAACTATCATATCATCAGCAAACAGTGAGAGTCTGACTTCTTTTCTGATTTGTATCCCCTTGATCTCCTTTTGGTGCCCTATTGCTCTAGCTAGGACCTCAAGAACTATACTGAATAGATATGGAGAGAGTGGACAACCTTGTCTTGTTCCTGATCTCAGTGGGATCGTTGTGAGTTTCTCTCCATTAAGTTTGATGTTGGCTGTTGACTTGCTGTGTATTGCCTTTATTATGTTTAGGTATGTTCCTTGTATCCCTGCTCTCTCCAAGACCTTTATCATGAAGGGATGTTGTATTTTGTTGAAAGCTTTTTCAGCATCTAATGATATGATCATGTGGTTTTTATTTTTCAGTTTGTTTATATATTGAATTATGTTGATAGATTTTCATATGTTGAACTATCCCTGCATCTCTGGGATGAAGCTGACTTGATCACAGTGGATGCTGGTTCTGATGTGTTCTTGGATTTGATTTGCCAGTATTTTATTTAGTATTTTTGCATCAATGTTCATGAGTGAGATTAGTCTGAAATTATCTTTCTTAGTAATGTCTTTCTGTGGTTTGGGTACAGGGTAGTTGTTCCCTCACAAAAAGAGTTTGGTAATGTTCCTTCTGTTTCTATTGAGTGGAACAATTTGAGGAGTCTTGATATTAGTTCTTCTTTGAAAATCTTGTAGATTCTGAGCTGAAACCATCTGGTCCTAGGCTTTTTTTTTGTTGTTGTTGGGAGACTTTTGATGACTGTCTCTATTTCTCCAGCAGAAATTTGCTTATCTGGTCTTGATTTAATTTTGGTAAGTGATATTTATCCAGAAAGTTGTCCATTTCCTTTAAGTTTTCCAATTTTGTGGAGTACAGATTTTCAAAATATGACCTGATGATACTCTGGATTCTCTCTGTGTCTTTTGTTATGTCCCTCTTTTCATTTCTGATTTTGTTAATTTGGATATTCTCTCTCTGTCTTTGGTTAGTTTGGATAATGGTTTGTCTATTTTGTTGATTTTCTTGAAGAACTAACTCTTTGTCTCATTGATTCTTTGTATTGTTTTCTTTGTTTCTTTTTGTTGATTTCAGCTCTCAATTTGATTATTTCCTGTCATCAAGTTCTCTTGGGTGAGTTTGCTTCTTTTTGTTCTAAAGTTTTCAAATGTTCTGTTAATTCACTAGTGTGGGATTTTCCCAACTTCTTTATGTAGGCATTTAGTGCTATGAACTTGCCTCTTAACACTGCTTTCACTGTGTCCCATAAATTTGGGTATGTTGTGTGGTCATTTTCATTGAATTTTAGGAACTTTTTCATTTCTCTCTTTATTTCTTTCTTGACCCATTGATGATTCAGTTGAGCACTGTTTAATTTCCATGTGCTTGTGGGCTTTCTGGAATTAAAGTTGCTGTTGAATTCTAGTTTTAAGTCATGGTGATCTGATAAGAAACATGGGGTTATTCCATTTTTTTTTCTATCTGTTGAGGTTTGTTTTGTGATCGAATATGTGGTCAGTTTTTGAGAAGGTTCCATGAGGTGCTGAGAAGAAGGTATGTTCTTGTATGTTTGGATGGAATATTCTATAGATGTCTTTTGAGTCCATTTGAGTCATAACATCTGCTAGTTTTCTTATTTCTTTGTTCATTTTTTTTGTCTGACAGACCTGTCCAGTGGTGAGAGTGGAGTGTTGAAGTCTCCCACTATTAGTGTTTGGGGTTTAATGTATTATTTAAACTTTAGAAGTGTTTCTTTTACACATGAGGATGCTCTTGTATTTGGGGAATAGATATTCGGTATTGAGATTTCCTCTTGATGGAGTTTTCCTGTGACTAATATAAAATGTCCTTCTTTGTTTCTTTTGATTGATTTTAGTTTAAAGTCTATTTTGTTAGATATTAGGATAGCTACAGCAGCTTGTTTCTTAGGTCCATTTGATTGGAAACTTTTTCCCAACCCTTTACTCTGAATTAATGTCTGGCTTTGAGGTTGAGGTGTGTTTCTTGTATTCAGCAGAAGGATGGTTTCTTTTTTTGTATCCAATCTGTTACCTTGTATCTTTTTATAGGTGAGATGAGTTCATTTATATTAAGAGATATTAGTGACCAGTGATTGCTATCTCCTGCTAATTTAGTTTTCGTTGTTGGTTGTAGCATGAGGGGCCAGCTTGTTGGGGTTTCTGTCCCACCCAGTACTTCACAGCTGGCAAGTTCCAAAGAAAATCACACGGAGTCTACATTAGGTTATAAACTGATTGGCCCATTAGGTCAGGCTACTTATTAGCTCTTATAACTTATGTTACCCCATTATCCTTATCTACATTAGCCACACAGCTCAGTACCTTTCTCAGCTGGGCAGGTTACATCCTGCCTCTTCGGTGGTCTGCGCAGGAGTGGCAGAGGGAGCTTCCTGCTTCCCAGAATATTCCTGTTCTCATCTTCTTCTTCTTCCTGTCTGGTTGACCCGCTTATACTTCCTGCCTGGCTAATCAGTGTTTTATTAAAATACATGATTGACAGAATACAGACAATTCTCTCGCACCAGTTGGTGGTGTTAATTTGTGTGTTTTTTTTCCTTCTTTGGGATTTGTTGTTGTGAGATAATTAATTGTCTGTGTTTTTGTTGATGTAGCCAACTTCCTTGGGTGGGAGTTTTCCTTCTAGTACTTTGCGTAGAGATGGGTTTGTAGCTAGGTATTGGTTAAATCTGGCTTTTATCATGGAATATCTTGTTTTGTCCTTCCATGGTGATTGAAAGTTTTGCTGGGTATAGTAGTCTGGGCTGGCATCTGTGGTCTCTTAATGTCTGCATAATACTTGACCAGGACCTTCTGGTTTTCATTGTCTCCATTGAGAAGTCAGGTATAATTCTGATAGGTCTACCTTTATAAGTTACTTGGCCTTTTTTCTTTGCAGCTCTTAATATTCTTTCTTTATTCTGTATGTTTAGTGTTTTGATTATTATGTGACGAGGGGATTTTTTTTTTTTGATCCAGTCTATTTGGTGTTCTGTAAGCTTCTTGTATATTCACAGGCATATCTTTCTTTAGGTTGGGGAAGTTTTCTTCTTTGATTTTGTTAAATATATTTTCTGTGCTTTTGAGTTGGACTTCACTTTCTTCTATCTCTATTATTCGTAGGTTTGGTCTTTTCATTGTGTCCCATATTTCCTGGATATTTTGGGTTAAGCTTTTGTTAGATGTAATGTTTTCTTTAACTGATGAGTCTATTTCCTCTATTGTATCTTCAATGTTTGAGATTCTCTCTTCCCTTTCTTGTATTCTGCTGTTTATACTTGCATTTGTGGTTCCTGATCATTTTCTCATGATTTCTGTTTCTGTAATTCCCTCAGCTTATGTTTTCCTTATTGTCTCTATTTCAGTTTTCAAGTTTTGAATAGTTTCTTTCATTGCTTTTTTCTTGGTTTCCTTTAAGAGATTTGTCTTAAAGAAAGTTTAGAAGATTGTCTTCCAATTTTTTGTTTGTGTTTTCCTCCATTTCTGGCTCGTTCCTGTTCCTGTGGAGTTCGCTCTCCCAGGCCCGCTCCATGAGTAGGTCTTTTTAACAAAGGAGTTAGGCATAAAGGCTTCTGTCTTCATTACTTTGTTATTCCTGTGATAAAACACTATGACCAAAAGCAACTTGGGGGAAAAAAGGTTTATTTTGTCTTCTACTCCCAAATACTGATACTGTTGTCTGTTGCCAAAGAAAATCAGGGCCGAAACTCAAGGCAGGTACCTGGAGGCAGGAAGAGGAGAGGCAGAGGTATGGAGGAGGGCTGCTTAATGGGCTGTTCCTCAGGGATTCCTGAGACTGCGTCCTTAAAGGGTGGCACCGCCCACTGCGAACCTGGCCCTCCTACTTCAATCATCCATCAAGAAAATGTCCATAGTTGAGTTTTCCTCTTCTCATTCTCCCACACCACAGGGAGATCAGATGGTCTCCTAGAGTGACAAATTCAGAGACAGAACACACGCATATGCGCGCGCGTGCGCGCACACACACACACACACACTTCAACAAAGCAACACTATACCTCCAAGAGAGGTGGCGAGGGAAAACCAAATTCCAGCACTCATGGTGAGATTCCTCCGTGGTGGAGAGAAGCTGGGATCTCCTCTGTGCACAGCTTCTCTGCTCTCCAGGTTTCTGCTGCTATGAACAAAGGCCTGAGATAGACACTGGAAAGAAAGACATGTTTATTTTTGTTCCTACTTCAAGGCCTCCTTCCATGCCCATGTAGTTGTGCTGTTCCTGGGCTGGTGCTGAGGTGGATTGTCATGCGTGGAACTGTGTGATGGAGCAAAGCTACTCAACACACAGTGCCGGGAAGCGGGTCAAGAGAGGTGGGCACTGCTGGTGTCAGGCTCGACGCCCATTTAGGTGCCAGCTCCAGAGAGTCTCGTAGCCAAATTCAATCTGTTATTCTCCCAGCCTCTGAACCCTAGTGCTGCACATTAGGCAGGGCTGGCAGTCTCTCGTTGGAAGGACCCGGAATTTGACATAATTGTCTTCTATGAAACTGAGACTTGGTGAGTGTGATGGTTAATTCCAGTGGTCAGATTGGCTGGCTTAATATTCACCAAGGAAGTATATCTCTGTGTGTGTTTTAGGGCTCAGAAGCTTATCTGAGGAGGGAGGATTCATCCTGGATGTGAGTAGAACCATTCTACAGCTTGTTTTCCTCTTAAGAAATTAAAAAAGGAAGAAATAAAATATAGAAAATATTAAGGTAAATTTAGAAACAATAAACAGTCTTAAAAAGGTAAAAAAGGCAAATTAATGTCTTCTTAAAATTAAAACTAAAATATATTTTTAAAACTAAAATGTATAAAAAAACAGCTCACGAGGGACTGGAGAGATGGTGTAATGGTTAAGAGTATATAATGCTCTTCTAGAGGACCCGAGTTTGGTTCTCAGCACCCACATCTGACAAGTTACAGTGACCTGTAAGTCCAGATCCAGGGGAATTGATGCCTTGTTCTGGCCTTGGCAGGAACCGAGTATCACATGCACATATCCATACACAGACACAGGATAGTACACATAATTGAAAATAAATAAAAACTAATGAAAATCATAGAAAGATAAAATGATGGAAGAACAAAATCCGATAAGCTTTCTCATAATGAAAGTCAAGGTTTTCCGTTAGAAAAGATCTTTCTAGAACTGAGCACAATAGATTAAAAAAAAATGATCATCACCAAGTCTGTCAAAGTGCACACCAAAGAACATCAGAGCCAGAAGGAAGCTCTTAAAAATGTAACCTGCGTAAGAAACAGTAGACACACACAGGGCAGGAAGCCACAGTGGCTAAGCAGAACACTAGATACTAGAAGACATCAGGAAACATAGTCACAATAGAAAGGACTCACATTTGTCCTTAAATCAGTGCCATCCAGACCGTGAGTCAGTTCACAAACAGAATGGCCGCGTCATTAGACACCAAAGTCTTGAGCAATTTCCTCTCATTCGGCTCTCACAGAAAGCAATGGGGCGAAGTCACCTGGTAAGGTGAAGATTTTTTGTTTTTTTAAATTCAACACTAGAAATGTGGGAAAGAGGAGCCCCCACACATCAGAGAGAAAGTTTTGTTTTTTTTTTTTTTTTTTTTTTTTTTTTTTTGTGACGGTGATGTCATGGGGCCGTGACTGTGCCTTGAACTTTTTGGTGTCAGCAGGACAAAGTGAGCGGGAGCTTGGCTCACTACTGGCAAACAAAGTGGAAGAATTCATGATCTGAAGCATTCCTGTATGGAACACGGTCTTGAGAAGAATTTTATTTGTTTGTTTGTTTTTGTTTTTTGAGACCAGGTTTCTCTGTAGCTTTGTGGCCTGTCCTGGAACTAGCTCTTGTAGACCAGGCTGGCCCTGAACTCACAGAGATCCGCCTGCCTCTACCTCCTGAGTGCTGGAATTAAAGGCGTGCGCCACCACTGCCAGGCACCTGAAAGGCATTTATAGAGACCTCACAGGTCGGGAAACTCTGGATACTTTAAGGAGACGAGGCAGTTGCAAACGCAGGCATCCTAGTTCCTGATCTGTTGCTGTGAAGACACCTTAGCGGAGGGCAGGGTTTAGGGCTCACATCTAAGGAACAGTCCTCCATTGAGAGGGTTATGGTGAGAGCTAAGCAGGAACTTGAAGCAGAAACCATGGAGAAACAAGTTTGCCGGCTTTCTGGCCGACCCATGCTTAGCTTTGTTTCTTATTCAGGTCAGGACTACCCACCTAGAGAATGGTACCACCCTTCCAATGTCAATTAGTAATCAAGGGGAGTCACCAAATATGTTGAAGAAAGATAAAAACATCAATGAAATCATAAAAAGATAAAATGATGAAGGCCGATCTGATACAGGCAACCCCCAACTGAAGCTTCTCTCAGGTGACCCCAGGCTGTGTCAAGTTGACAATCAAAGCCGAGTAGAACATGGGGTTGTCACTAACTCCAGGAAAACAAAGTCCTCCCAGATTTCTTAGTTCTCCCTAGCACAGTTAGATGAGTTGTGAGCACTCTTAACCATAATAAAAACAAAGAAATTGAACTTAAAGTTGCGGTGTGTACCTCTGACAATGAGAACAGATGGGAGTCGTGAATTAAAACTCTTTTCCACAGAAGCGTTAGTGATTTCTAATGTGATTATCTTAGACAAAGCACATCTCACTGAGTTTATCTAGAAGAAAGAATCCAAGCTATAAAAATGGCCGTCTCTAGATGTCAGGAGTGATACACGAAGAACTGAGAGGGTTTTTTTTTTTAAATGATAAATTTTAAGAGCAATGTTTACCCTGGAAAAATACTTGTGAGAGGTATTTTGATAGGAATACCGCGGACACATTCATGTAGTGGGGTAAGGATCACAGCAGAGCTGTTTCCATAGAGATGCTTTCTAAAGGTCCTTGTTCTATGGTGTCTTCCGGGTGGTTCTCAGAACTCCGTCATTGTCCAGTCACGACCAGGGAATGTACAGACCCACAGGCTGGACGGGTGTGTTCTGATGTAGGTACTACAGGTGTCTCGAAGAATTTAGACACGGTATCTTCCCACCGGGGCTTTAGTGGTCTATGACATGAGGAATATTATGCGTGTAGTCTATGTCTGCTGTACCCACAGCCTGAAGAGGAGATGTGAAGACATGTGTGAGCAGGGTAGAGCTGGGGACACTGCGGATCGGGGAAGGATCTTTTTGGATTGGATTTGGAAGAATTCTGTATTAGTCTTACTCTCCAGAGATAAGGAGACATTTCCTGTCTCATATGGGACCGCTGTGTATGTCTGTGACTATAAAAGGTGGTTAGGAGACCTTCTGGGCAGAGCAGTGGGATACAGCTCATGGGTAGAAGATCTGACTTCAGTTCCTGAGTTCACTGGTTCAAGCCTGGGTATCCCCTGCTTGCTCTTTTGTTTTTGTTTTTTGTTTTTTGTTTAATTGCTGTTTATTTTCTCACTCATACGAGTTGTTGATTATATTCAGTTCTACTTTTCTTTCATTTATTCTCATTATGTTCCTTGATAGAATTGGAAGCCACAGGCCAACCCTTGAACACGACATAGAGACGGAAAACTGCCTCCTGTCTCTTTCTGTGGTTTGAATGTCCCTCTTATTCCCAGTGTCTAGCTCATATGTTTGTATATTTGGAATTTCTGAGTCTATTAAACTCTCAGAGAGTAGGTAGGGGTTGTGATGGACAGTTCTCTAGGCCAGAGAAGACATCTGTACGCAGAGACAACTTGCCAGGAGCAGATGGCAACCACCAACCCTAAAGTGTTTTTTCATTCTCTTCTTGTCATACACAGTAGTTTGGACATTGGGGGTCAGAACTGGGAGAAATCAGAACCCAGGTTTTCTGTCTACGGTGGATGAAACCTGAGCTGCTTCTCCTATGCCAGTGACACCGCTCATTTCCTTCACCTCGGAGGCCAGAAGCCTGGCTCAGCTGCTCACTGTAGGCTGTGAGGGATTCTGGAGTGTTGGTGCAAAGGCCAGCTAGGCACTGAAAACATCTGTGTGACATCTGCCCATTCTGTCTTCATGGAGGAGAGGAGGTTTGTCTGGGCCAAAGCAGGACCCAGCTGGCCAGCCCAGGAGCTGACCCAGGGCAGCAGCGTGAAATGGGCTCAGGGCAGCAGGCGGCTTCTCTCCTCTTTCTTGTCCCCATCCCAGGACAGCCTGGAGGGCTGTGGAGCTGAAGGATCCATCTTGCTTGTCATGTCTAGCAGCTTCTAGGGAGCCGGCCTGAGGGGGCCCTGCAGTTTAACTTTTACAGGTCTGAATATTACCAAACAAAAGAAAATTGTTAGCTAAGTACCATTCCTCCACAGGGGTTAGGTTATTTGACTGCAGATCAAGAGGTTCATGAGTTCAAATCCAGTTATAGTCTTTACCTACTGCTTTTGCATATAACCTTGGTGTCAGAATTCCACCTTCCTTTCCCTACCATGCCCTGGGATATAGATTCTTCATGAAAGAGAGGAGGTACCCAGGTCTGACTGGGTCCACTACACACAGTTTCAAGCTATTCTCTTCTATATTGGACTTCTATCTTCCCAGCCTGTGTGGTCTTGAGTGTTTGTCTTCCTATGCAGAAGTGTTAATTCCACATGGAAAGGACAAGGAGAGGAAACTTCTACTGAGACACACTAGTGTCAGATAAAGTGAAGCCTCTTGGTTGGCTCTCTGGTGGAAAATGGGTGGAGATAGCTTCCCCAAAGTTATATGTAAAGCACCTAGAGCTTGCCAGTGGCTCTGTGCACCAGGTAGGAAGTATGCAAACTCCCCATTTTCACTAAATTAACCAGACAGCTAGGAGGTCAGAGTGGCTGCTTAATGAGAAGGGGAAAGACTTGAAGAAGAGATGGTTCAGGAAGGGGATCAATGTGGTTTTGGAAATGCCAAATTTGAGATGATTACTAAACATCCAAGAAGCAATGTTGAGCTCCTGTGACATTTGTATCAGGTGAGGATGGGCTTTGTCCCTTTGGTGGTGTTGTAGTGATGAGCTCTGCCATGGGGAATTTTCAATAAAGAGAAGGGTGCATCTCATAGATTTAGAGGCTGGGACGTCTGGAGAGGGGCTGCCTCCGTGAGGGGCCTTCTTGCTGTGTCACAAAGTTCATGAGGTACTTTTAAATTCTGTGTCCTGGGGGTTCACCGAGGCAATTCTCTTTGGTGAACATTTCTATAGGACTGGTGGTTATTTTTGCAGGGGGGCAGCTACTGCCTTGGCTTTTCATATTGTTTATATTTTGTGTTGAGATTTGGGCATGTGGACATCTTTGGTTAGTTCTATGTCTGATATGAACAGAACAAGTTGGGGCAGACCCAGGATGTGTGAGCCGGGTTGGGCTTAAAGGATAGAGATGACTTAGATGGAAGGAAGTCAGGTAGACACGGGGGTGATGGTTGATGGGCATTCTGGTCCAAACCTGAAGCTTAGGGATAATCTGGATCTCGGAGAGGGTGTGTGAAGGGAAGCTAAGATGATTAACCTAGCTAGACCCTAGCACCGCATGTGCAATATCTGTCAAGGCAGAGAGGTTGATGTGGGGAGGACCTAAGGATTAGAGGTGGGCAGGGGTGGCCAGCTTAGGCTGCGGTACTGGATGAGGGTCCTGGGGAGGACTCATGGGGAGGACTCATGGGGAGGACTCATAGGGAGGACTCATGGAGGGAAGACTTCAAACCCTGTACTAACTATTCCTGGCCTCCAACCTCACCACACCAGGGCTGAACCAGACTCAACTAGCTGGGTACACCTGCGAGGGCTTTTCTCCTTTTATTTTAGATTATTTATTTTTATGTTGTGAGCACCGATTAATGTTTTGCCTGCATGTAAGTCTGTGTCAGATCTACTTGAACTGGAGTTACAGACAGCTGTGAGCGGCCATGTGGGTGCAGGGAATTGAAGCCCTGAGGTTTCTCTCCAGCCCTGTGTTTTGTGTTTTTCTTAAATAAATCATTTGAAGTGAGACGACCCACCTTTGATCTGGATCTTTGGACGTGGACAAACCATGTGAAGGATGGCTGTCTCCTTTCTCCTCCTACAAGCTCCGTGTCTCTCCTATTCTTATTTAATGTCTCCACTCCTCCTGCATCTATTTAGTTTCTCTGGTTCTGTTGGCCTCTTAAAGGGAAGGCAAGGACTGTGGTGGAATATTCTTCTGAATTTCCCAGGTCAGCATCCACACAGATATCCAGTGTCCAGGGATCAGAAAGGAGGGCCTAACCTTAATTTTCTCCCTCCATTGTTGTCTGGTGAACATGTATTCAGAACTAAGGACACAAATCCCAGAACCGGGCTTTCTGTGGCGGGTGGACATTACCCATGTGAGTTTCTTCCTTTGCAGAGCCCACTGCTCTCTTGTTTCATTCTCTCAGGTTAAAGCCCCTCTCAGCTGCTGTACCAGGGAGAGAGGACCCTGCAGTGGTGCTGCTCCAGTGCCAGCCGGGGCCCTGGGAACCTTGAGTGGCAGCCCCGCTCCTCACCAACTGCAGCACTCAGGAGGGTGGGCCCTGCACACCTCACCTTCCAGTACAGTAGAGCCGCACCTGCTAATGGGGTGCAGGGGATCCCCAACTACAAAAGAGCATGGGGACTATAGCTCCACCCCTCTTCTGCCATATGGTGCAGTGTGTGAGGGAGAAAAGTTCTTCCTCTACCTCGCCCCTCACTTCCTGTGGTGGGTGGGAGAGCTGACCCTGAGGTCATGAGAGTGGGGAGTTGGCCCTACACCACAATCAGGCAGCATGGAGAGCTGGTCTGTCCCTTCCTCGTATGACATGTGGTGCATTGGATGAGGGAACTATGCCCTCCCTCCAACCCATGGCAAACTTCAGCATGCAGAAGAGGTGGCCTCGGGGCATGAGATCAGAGGATCTGGCCCTCTACCCCACTGACTGTAGCAATCAGGAGAGCAGGCCATACACCTCCCCTGGGAAAACAGTAGATCTGGCCCTGATGGTGAGGACTGTGAGCCAGACCTGAGGGCAGGAGAGCAGGAGAACAGGTCCTGCTGCTGCCTGCTGCACTGGGTGAGCTATGTTGGAGGGCTGGCCCTTGTGACGATGAGGGACAGCTGAGTCAGGGCTATGACTTATCCCACTTCAGCATCCACCTCGTCTATGAACTGCTGGAGATTGTGAAGGGGCCAGTTCTGCAGATCCAAAGCTACAGGATCTCCATGACACAGCAAAAACAACAGGACACCCAGGAGGAGTCCCAGGAGGGCCAGTATTGATAGGGTAGCAGAAGCCAGAGGCCCTGAGTCAGACCAATGATCCCTTCAATAAACACAAGTAAAGATGTGTGGACGAAGAGGAATACAGTGTGACTCACTGGGCCACAATACAGCTTTAACAACAGGTTGTGAATTCAATCTTTCTTCTTTTGGCAATGCTTTTAAAGTTTGTTTTCCTTGGTGGGGGGAAGGTCTCAAAGGCACAAGGCAGAGATGAGGGGTTGGGGAAATGAGTGAGAGTGAAATGCAGGGTGTGAAACCCACAAAAGGCCAGTAAAAGCCAAAAAACAAAAACAAACCAAAAAGCAAAACACAAAGCACAACACAACAGAAAAAGAGGAAACAAAATATGAACCAGGAAGAGTCAGTCATCAGGGGGAGCTCAGATAACTCCAGGGAAGAGTGGGAGGAGGATTGCAGGAGCCCCAGGGGTCAAAAACATCAGTAAACAAGGCCCATAGAATCAACTAAGCAGGGCTCATAGGGGCTCACAGATACTGGGAGCAACAGTCACAGAGCCTGCCTGTGTCTATGCTAGGGCCTCTGCATAGATGATAATGTGGGACTCCTGACAATGTGAGTGGGGGTGTCCCTGACCCTTTCCCCTGCTCTTAGGACCCTTTCTCTCCTACTGGGTTGCCTCATTCAGCGTTGATATGAGGGTTTGTGCCCAGTCTGATTGCATCATTATTCCACATTCAGTTGTTATCCCTGGGAGGCCTGCCTTTTCTGAAAGGAACAGCGGTTCAGTGGGTCTGGGGGATCGGGGAGGTTGGGGGAGAACTAGGAAGAGTGGAGGGAGGGCAGGCTTCAGTCAGGATGCATTGTATGAGAGAAGAAGAAACAAAGAGATCGACCTGGAGAGCTTCAGAGCCGAGGAAGGCATCTCACCAGTCAGGTCTGGCTGCTTCTGGAAAGTAGGTCTCAGAGGACCTGTAATTTAGCTTTATAGTCAAAATTTATCACCACACAAATGAAATGTTTAACTGGGCACACTGGTACCAGTGGGGGTATAGCTCAGGGGTAGAGCATTTGACTGCAGATCAAGAGGTCCCTGGTTCAAATCCAGGTGCCCCCTTATTTATATTGGAATCTGGTTGCTGACTTACTGCATTCATCTTAGGCAGGGCACCCATGATTATAATGTCTTCATTAGCTGAGGTTTCTGGAATCAGAGCTTCTATGCCCCATTTACTTCGGTGGGTTCCATTCTCAGCTACATTATAATCACCCACTAACCCAAAGCCTGGAACCCCCAAAGTACATTCATACAGTGCACACAGCTGACCTCTGATCTGTGTTGAGTCCTCTCTGCCTTCTTGTTTCCCCCCATCTGCATTTTTTCCCTCATCCTCATTGGTATAGTAAGTTTTAATTGTCAGTTTGACACACTGTAGAATCACCTTAGAAATAAAGTCTCCACAAAGGATACAGTGTCTAGATCAGGTTGGCCTGTGTCCCTGTCAGTAGGGATTGTCTTGATGATTAGGTCAACTGATACATGAGGACACAGCACTGTTCCCTAGGCAGGGACCCTGGGCAGTGTGAGTGTGGACGTGAGCTCAGCACTAACGAGCATGCGCGCGTTCATTCTTCTCTGCTGTTAAGGGTAGATGTGATGTGACTAACTTGTAAAGTTCCTGCTGCCTTGATCTCGGTGAAATAAGTGACTGTATCCTGAAATTGTTTCCATTTACATTCTCTGAGTCCTTTTGGGTATTTAGTATTGGATGGTTTGTCAGAGGTGATTATTGGATAAGTAGCTAAAACCCTTGGTAAGTCATCTTTGACTCTAACATATACTGGCAATGCTAAATCCTGTGCTTGTACCTCCATCCCCTCCTCATCAATTCTGATAATTTCCTCAGTCATTTCAAATATTTTCACCACTGTCTTTTGTAAAGTCTAAATCTCTTGACCTGTGAATATTTCTAGTGATTTCATCGACTCACATAACCGCTGAACCTCATTCTGCAAATATGATTCCAAGGTATGAAGTTGTTCCATTAACGATAAATTCCCACCCTTGGATATTATTTGGATGGGATGCCGAGTGCCTTCCTGGAGAGATTTCTATTTGCTAAGTATCACAATGTTTTAACAGATTTTGATTGTCAAAGTCAACAGTATGAATTCTTTCAGATGATTTTTCAGCACCCTTTGACACGGATAGAATTTTTCTGTCAAATTAATGTTATCTTTTTCAATGGCATTGATCTTTTCAGTTACCTTTTGATTTTTGAAGGTATAAATCCTGTCAGCTAGCTGTTCATTATTAGTCCATAAAGACTGTATTATTTATAAAAATGACTCATTCTTATCTCTGTCATCATAACCTTTTTAAGGCTATAATATAAAAATCAAAGCTAAGTCACAATATCAAATAAATGAGTGTATCAGAAAAACCATATAGGGTTTGCAGTATATCGTCCATAATACAAGAAAAAAGGCAATTAAATTCCTCGATTAGGATACTGTCTGCAATTATATAACTTACAAATTTATTGATTTATTTATTAATCAAATGAACTTACCTGCGTTATGAGATTTTAGTAAATTGTTGTCGGGGAACACAAACTGGAAGCTGTAGAAGTCGCCACAAGGCAGGGAGAGCAGCAGGGGGAAAAGTGTGCACAAGTCCATGAAATTGCCACGTCAGCATGCGGCTTGCACACCAAAGGGGAAGTTCCACTGTGGCGGGATTTTTGGGAAAAACACTTAGTAGATGATGACAAGCCAGGTGTGTGTGTGGGGTGTGGGAGACCTTCGGCCGCGCACTATTTGAGCTGGACTCAGTAGTCATGGCTTCGGAATCCATATGGGTGCCAAATTAAACATGATTTAAAAAACACAGGAAGAAAAATTGGGGTTCAACCTGAAGATAAGAAAAGCAAAACAGTCAGCCAGTGGCTCTTACCTCAACCTCAGTCAGAAACGGCGATCTTGCCTCTTGGAATCTCAGAATGGAACTGTGTTGAGAACAGTTTCCTCTAATTTTATAGTTCTCTCTAGGGCAGGATTAAAGTCACCACTGTCATTAACGGCATGCACCACTCAGTTTCTGTGGCAACCAGTGTGGCTATGGGATTGAAGGTGCGGGTCATTATAGCTACTGAGATTAAGGGTGTGTGTTACCATAATCTGGTCTGTAAGACTGACCAGTGGAACTGTTTTAACTCAGATCTTCAGGCAGTCTTTATTTATTAAAATACAATGGAAATGCCACTACATTGCACTTCTTAGAGTACAATGCTGGGTAGGACAGTTTGCAAATCACCTTCCAGCTCAACCAAAATTAGTCAACAGGGAAAAAGCTTCCTGGTCAGTATCAACTTGGGTCCCTACCCTCTGTGACTAATATGTACAGTGTCTTCAGCAACAGGGATCTCTCAGCAAGTTCTGGTGAGCAATACAGAGCTATGGTGATAGTCTGAACAGTCCTGGAGCAGCCCTGGAATCCCAGAGCTTAATTGGAATTATTGTACACAGGGAATTCTGCTCATCTGAGAATCCATAGATTGTCAAATAAAACATGCAGTTCCAGGCATGGGGTACAACCCTTTGAGTTGTTGGCCAGAGGTATCCTGAAACCCCCAAACATGTTTCTTATTGTCTTCTAGTGTTAAGAAATTTTAGTGTCATTTCATCCGTATTTTAATAATAAAGCTTGCTTGAAGATAAGAAAAGTAAAACAGCCACATTGGCCAGCCTTACAGACCAGGCAATATGACACTCACCTTTAATCCCAATAGCCACAATGGCACTCAACTTAATCCCAGTACTTGCCCTAGCCTGCCATAGAAACCAGGCAGTAGTGGTGCATGCCCTTAATCCCAGACTGGAGAGAATTATAGAACAGAGGGAAACAGCTCTCAGGTTCAGTCTCATTTTGAGGCTTCCTGAAGGCTGGACAACATTTTCAGAATGAGTTATAGGTAGCAGATAGTGGCGGCTGCTTTTATTATCTGGTCTTAAGGTTGAACCATAATTTCTGTCTCTAGGTTTTATTAGTTGTGCTTCACGAACTGGCATAGGAAGGCTAATTACCATGACGATTTCAGTCCTGTGTGAGTCACCTCCTAGAAACCTAGGTTTTTAAGATCTTCCCTCTGGTCTTAGATTTCTTTGGCATTTGTCACCGAGTTCACATGTCATCCACTGTGTTGAGTACTTGTTAAACCTGATGCAACCCTATATCTTCCTTTCTGGGAAATCTTCTTGTGTTCTGTCAATCCATCATTTCTAGTTCCTGATCACTGTGCTAATGCGGGTAAAGTGTGGACTCAGAGTCATGAGTGTTTGGGCCCTTGAGTGAGAATTCTCTTAAGAGGCTAAGTCATCCCCATGTAAGACATGAAATTACTCTGTGTGATGGAGCTCAGTGAGAGAGAGAGAGAGAGAAAGAGTGAGAGAGAGAGAGAGAGAGAGAGATAGGTTATGGAGTTTATTCAAGAACTCTCACCTAGAGGAGAACTTTTATCGACACTGAGGTCCTCCCCAAGGTGAATGTGATAAGCTAACTACCAAAATCATATTTAAGCAAGGGGGCACCTGGATTTGAACCAGGGACCTCTTGATCTGCAGTCAAATGCTCTACCCCTGAGCTATACCCCCACTTATACTTAAGGCAGCATGTCATTAGCACGTCTTCAACCTTGGCACCACACCTAGGCTTCCTATATGTTCAGGATCTACTGGTTCTCCTTTTGATCTTGACCTGACAAGATTTTTACTTAAGTCAGCCCTCCACTTCCTCCTCTCCAACATCTGCCCATTTCAATGTCCTTTCTCTCAAGCTTGTTAAAGACTTCAGCTTTGGCCCTGGAAAGAACCCTTAACTCATATTTTTCTTAAGTACACACCTAATTTCCCTTGAGTGGCCAAGGCGAGAGGTGATGGTTCTAAATTTTCAATGGTTCAAATCTTTTGCCTGGAAAGAATTTTAGGAGGATGCCCTTTACTAGATATGAGGAGGATGCCCTTTATTTCACAATATCATTTATTCACTCAACAAACACCATGACACTTTCTATGTTGTGGTCACTCTCAGCCATGTTGAGGACACAAATAAATATCAGTCGGCCGGGCAGTGGTGGCACAGGCCTTTAATCCCAGCACTGGGGAGGCAGAGGCACGCAGATCTCAGTGAGGTTGAGGCCAGCCTTGTCTACATGAGCTAGTTCCAGGACCGACTCCAAAGCTACAGAGAATCCCTGTCTTGAAAAACCACAAACAACAACAAAAGAAATGTCAGTCATTTTCCTCTTCCTCAGAGTCTTAGTCTCAATTGGACACAAATATGGCCCAAGTCTGTCCTCCGAAGTAGCAGAAATCAAAGCACAGGCTGGGCGGGGGGAACAGCATGTAAAAGGGGCTTCACTGGGGCCTCAGGAGGGACTTCCCAAGGGGCTGACATTGAAAAGTTGCCAGAGGAGGAATCCTGCTCCTCACCTTCATAGGACTCCTCTATGCTGACTCCCTGCAGTGATGGAGCCTTCCAGATCCTTGGAGCCTGTGTCACAGGTGAGTGTTACCTGGATGGGTTCACAGTGAGTTCTGGACCTGCTCCTCCCAGGAAAGAGAACAGCATCCAGTCCTGAGTAGATCACAGAGCACAGCAGAACACAGTACCTTAGTTGCCTTTGTGTTACCCAATATCAAATTTGGTCTCGTGTATCTAAAAGAGACATTGGAAGGGGGCACCCGGATTTGAACCGGGGACCTCTTGATCTGCAGTCAAATGCTCTACCCCTGAGCTATGCCCCCATTTGTTTCATGTGTATCTAATAAACATCTCTGAACCTGTATGGCCACTCCCTGACATGTGTACTTGCTAGTACTCTATTATTATCTACTTTATCCTGTGAGTCCCAGCCCTGAGCCAACTGCACTCCTGTCTGCCCCCTCCTCATGCCAGCGCCCTCCTATCCTAGTTCACTGTGATGGAGAAGCGTTCATTGTGCTGTAATGTACTCCACACAGCACCAGAGGAGAAAGGTAATCGTCAAATACAAACCCTGTGACAAATTACAGCCACCTGCCTACAAGACATATGAGTCCAAAAATGACATGAATGTTATGGGAATAACCACACCTTTTAATTTACAATTTAAATTTTATTTACTTTTATTATTATTTTTTTTAATGAAATAGAGTTTCTCTGTGTGGTGTTTTCGGTCCTGGAACTTGCTCTTTAGACCAGGCTGGCCTCAAACTCATAGATCCATTGCTCCTGGTTCCAGAGTGCTGAGAGTAAACATGTGCGGTCACCACCCACCATAACCACAACTTTTTTTTTTTTTTTAAAAATTGGGTCTAAGGCCAATTCCATGCAATGGTACACATATCTGGTCTTGCTAACACGGACATGAACTTGAGACTAACCAGCACATGGGCCCTTGGAGAAAATCTGGTACTAATTTTCTGCTAAGGAGCATAGCAATACCCCAACTCCTAATGGACACTGCTGTACCACAGGTCAGTGCTTTATGATATCCACACCATGGAAGCTTCTCCTTGCAGGGGAGGGAAATTAACACAGAGACCCACACAGATAAGGTACACACAGTGAGAGATTTTGGCACTCTCAGTTGCCTTCATCAAACCCTCTTCATTCAATTCTCAGGGTTCCATGTTGAAGAGGAGCAGAAAGATTGTTAGAGACAATCTTTGGATTATTAGAGACATCCCTTGGATGACTCCAAGGGAACAGTATCATCCTCATTGTATTCTGTTTTACCCTCTTGATCCTCTCCATTGTAAACCTGCGTAGGAGTGATCAGTAATAACCACGTGACAGTCAACACTACGCTGTCCTGGAATCTCTTCTGCTGGCAACATTAGTCCAAGATTTTTCATTTTAGCTTCTGACAGAATTTTGGTCAAGTGCAAAAAGTGGTCACACTCTTTGCCAAAATATGAGCATACCAATTTTCTTCCTCTCAAAAGCTGTTTGAGCTGAACCTCTACAATCACATCGCTCTGAACACTACCATTTTCCAGGCTTCTATTAGCACGGCCCATTAAGCTCCACTTACAGCATACAAATACTTTTCTAATCCAAAGTCCCCACATCTTCAAGAATCCTCTAACAAGCAGCAGTGTCAGGTCTGTCCTAGCAATAACTCAGGTCCTGACATCAATTTCTCACTTAGTATTCTGTGTTAACACTGTTTTACATACTATGTTACTATACTATTCTGTTGCCATGAAGTCACACCATGGTCATGGAAACCTATAAAGCATTTATTGGGAGCATGATTACAGTTTTGGAGAGTTAGTCCATGATCATCATGGTGGGAAGTATGGTGGCAGGCATGGCACTGGACCAGTGACTGACAGTTTACATCTGATCCACAAGCAGGAGGCAGAGAGTTTAACATGAGGGCCAGCTTGTTGGGGTATCTGTTAAAAAAAAAAGGAAGGAAGAAGTAGTGCAGGAGAATTGTCTGTATTCTGTCAATCATGTTTTAAATAAATGCTGATTGTCCAGGCAGGAAGTATAAGTGGGTCAACCAGACAGGATGTAGAGGTTGAGCAAAGAGAACAGGAGTATTCTGGGAAGCAGGAAACTCCCTCTGCAGTTCTGCCCAGATCTCCAAAGAAACAAGATGTGAGCTTCCCCACTGAGAAAGGTAGCGAGCCATGTGACTAACATAGATAAGAACAATGGGTTTATATAAGCTACAAGAGCTAGTAAGAAGCCTGAGCTAATGGGCCAATCAGTTTTATAACTTATGGAGATCTCTGTGTAATTTTATTTGGGATTTTCCAGCTGTGGGGAACTGGGCAGGACATAAACCACAACAAGCAGGCCCCTTCATGGTACAAGAGAGTCGGACTGGGACCATTATGAGATTCTGAGACCACAATGCCCCTCCCTGTGGATACCTGCTCCAGCAAGGTCATACCTCCTAATCTTTCCTAAACAGTTCATCGAGTAGGGACCAAACATTTAAATATAAGAATCCATGGTGGCTGTTCTCATAAAAATGCCACACTATTCTATGAAAAATATTTAAATTAAATATACAGACCATCTGCACATTATATGGGAAGAGTTAAAATTTTACTCCTATTTACCTCTCACAGAAGGGGCTCATATCCCATAAGGAATGTCAATTTGTTAAACATTCCAGAACTTGGTCTCTGGGAAAGAGAGACTTGCACAGAGAAGAGATGGTGGAGCAGAAGCAGGTCATGGTGAAGGTGAAGGAAGTCACAGGGTCTTTACAGTGCAGCCGACCTTTGGGGGCAAAGCTCAGGAGCCCAGGTCTCTCCTGGAAACCAGAAAGTAGAAATGTTCACTATCTGTTGATCCATCTATGGAAAATTACCCTGACAAGAACTTCCCAGAGAACTCAAGGTTTGTGGAAGATGTAGATGCTTAAAGGAAACAAAACAGTTTAAACATCAGACTGCCATTAACTCAGAATAAACAAACCTTCTACCAGACATCTTCCTCCTGTTCAGAATGGCACACGTCAGCTGCACAAAGTGCTCACAGATCATCGTGATGGAAACACAGACGGTCGTCCAGCTAAAGGTGGAGCCATGAATGTAACGGGAAAATGGAATGGAGGAAGCCATGGATTTATATTCCATTTACAAGTCCGTTACTGATGCCATCCCTGCCACCCTGTGTGTAGTTTACATAAAGGCACAGGCAGAGAAGAAACAGCTAAACTTTGGAGGATAACTACCTTTTGAGTGACAGAAACCTTAAGAGAATATTCAGAGGGGCATTATGTCTCTTTCAAATAATAACAAGTTTTCAAAGTAATTGAATTGTTCTACAAATTTTTATCTAGGCATTTGGCAATGACTTTGTGTAGTGACACAGATCTGAAGGTCACGTAGAGGCCACGGCTTCAGTTTTTCCTGACTCTCTGTGTCCTCCTGTCAGAGTTCCTTGATGACTCACTCAGGCATGAAGAGATATTTCTACCCTGAAACTACTTCCCAGAGGCCATCCATAGATTGGAAAGTTGTCTTCATATGCGGGTGCCACATAGTTTTCTAGAGAAGTCAGGCATGGTCTCTTTACACTAAGGGCTTGGTTATAACTGAAGAAGTCAGACATGTAAATCTGAAGTTCTTTGTAGTAGCTTACGTCCACCTGTCCCCAGGTGTGCTTCTCTCACAGGCTGAAATGTGTGTTTGTGTGTGGAGGATGCTAAGATTACAACATGGGAGATACTGGGGACAGGAGAGTGGCCTGTCGGGGCTGAGTTTGTGGCGGCAGCAGTGCTGGTCTTGCCAAGTAAAAAGCAAAAGTTCTAGAAATGTTGAGTGTGACTATGAAGATGAAAGGCACTTATAATCATGGGGTACAGCATTTGACTGTGATCAACAGGTCCCTGGTTCAAATCCAGGTGCTTCCTACTGTAAGTCTATTTGTTTATGTTTTCACCCATGGAGGTATCACCTATGGTCAGTCCTATGTTTCCTCCTTTTATTACATTTATGCCCTTCAGCAGAGCTGGGAGATACAGGTTAGTTCATCATATGGATGGATGGCTGCCTCCCACCACCCTACAAGCTCCATGTCTGTCCTATTCTTATTAAATGTCTCCACTCCTCCTCCATATATTTCCCGCGCTCGGCCTCGCCAGCAAGAACGACGCGGTGCACTTAGGATTCTTCTGCAGCAAAACTTTAATGCCTCTTGAGAGGGAGAGCATAAGCTTACATGGCGGAGACCCAGAATGAGGGGGAACCCAGCCCTTATAAAGGAAATAGTCCTCACTTCTGACGTGTCACTCTTGGATTGGTCCGCTGCCCATTATCCCAGGTGATGCCTTGGAAGTAGGCAGGGACGCAGCAGTAGAGAGTTACCAAGCACATGCGCTGGGATTAAAGGCGTGTGCTACATCACCTTGAACTCACAGAGATATGCCTGTCTCTGCCTCCCAGGCATTGGGACCAAAAGCGTGTACTACCACACCTTGAGGTCACAGAGGTCAATCTGCCTCTGCCTCCCAGGCATCAGGACTAAAGGCATGTACCGCCACACCTTGAGGTCACAGAGGTCAATCTCTACCTTTGTTCCTTGAAGCAATGGAGAATGTGGTTGCGGCCCTCCACACATATATCTAGTTTCTCCGGTTCTGTTGGATTCTTGAAGGGAAGGCAAGGACTATAGTGAAAAATTCTTCTGGATTTTCCAGGCTCAGCATTCCTACAGACATCTGGTATCCAGGGAACAGAAACAAAAGCAGCACCATAAATCTCCCTCCTTGACTTTCTGGTGAACATGTGTTCAGAACTTAGGAGATAAAACCAAATCTGACCTTTCTGTGGATGGTGGACATTGCCCACATGAGGTTCTGCCTTCCAGAGCCCAGTGCTCACTTGATCCTCACAGGCTAAATCCCAGCTCAGCTGCTGTACCAGGGAGAGAGGACCCTGCAGTGGTGCTGCTTCAGTGCCAGCCGGGGCCCTGGGAGGACCTTGAGTGACAGCCCACTCTGTCTTCAGGGAAGGAGGAGAGGGTGAAGGAGGCTCAGGTGGAAGGCAGTTGGCCAGCTGAGAAGCTCACCCAGGATAGCAGGGTGAAATGGGCTCAGGTCTGCAGACTGCTCCTCTAATTTCCTTGGCTGATGATGCTCATCAAGGATGGGCCAGTCTTGCTGCAGTGTGATCTCTGGTGAGGTCGTGGTGGCTCCTGTTGCCAGCCAAGGCCGAGAGGATAGAACTGTACAGAGTTGGCCCTGCTCCTCCCCAACTGCAGCACTCAGGAGGGTGGGCCCTGCACACTTCACCTTTTAGCACAGTATAGCCGAATCTGTTGGGGTGCTGGTGTAAGGGATCCCCAATTAACAAAACAGCATGAGAGATATCCCCTCATCTGCCATATCATGGAGTGTGTGAGGGAGAGAAGACCTTCCTCTCCACCTGCCCCTCACTTCGTGTGGTAGGTGAGAGAGCTGAGCGTGAGGTGATGAGAGTTAGAGAATTAAAACTACACCTCAACTGGGCAGCAGGGTAGAACTGACCCTCTTGGTGGGAAGCACAGGTGAACGGCCAAGGGGCATGAGAGCTGGAGAGATGACCTGTCCCTCTCTTGTATGCCACGTGGTGGATTGGGTGAGGGAAATATGCCCTCCCTCTTGGTATCTTCAGCAGACAGAAGATCTGTCCTCTAAGTGGTATCTTCAGCAGACAGAAGATCTGTCCTCTAAGGCATGAGATGGGAGGATTGGGCCCTGTGCCCCACTGACTGTAGCAATTGAGAGAGCAGGTCATATGCCTCAACTGGGAAAACATTTTGTCTGTCCTGATGGTGAGGACTGTGAGCCAGACCCGAGGGCAGGAGAGCAGGAGAACAGGTCCTGCTGCTGCCTGCTGCACTGGGTGAGCTATGTTGGAGGGCTGGCCCTTGTGACGATGAGGGATAGCTGAATCAGGTCTATGACTTATCCCACTTCAACATCCACCTCATCTATGAACTGCTGGAGACTGCAAAGTGGCCAGGTCTGCAGATCCAAAGCTAAGGATCTCCATGACACAGCAAAACAACAGGACACCCAGGAGGAATCCCAGGAGGGTCCAGTATTGATGGGGTAGCAGAAGCCAGGGTCCCTGAGTCAGATCAATGATTCATTTCAATAAACACAAGTAAAGATGTGTGGAGTAAGAGGTATACAGTGTGACTAACTGGGCCACAATACAGCTTCCACACTATGCTGTGATTCTTTTCTTATTTGCTTTCTTTCTTTCTTTCTTTCTTTCTTTCTTTCTTTCTTTCTTTCTTTCTTTCTTTCTTTTTGTTTTGGGGGTATACTTTTTAATTTTGTTTTGTTTTGGGGGGAAGGTCTCAATGGTAGAGGGCAGAGGTGAGGGGATAGAGAAATGTGTGAATTTGGAACTCAGGATGTGAAATCCACAGAGGCAGTAAAAAATCAAAACAACAACCACAACAAAACTCAGGAAGAGCCAAACGTTTGTCGGAGCTCAGAGATCTCCAAGGAAGAGCAGGAGGATTGCGGGATCCAGAATATTTGAGATCAGTAAACAAGGCCTATAGAATCAACTAAGCAGGGCTCATAGGGGCTCACAGATACTGGAGCAACAATCACAGAGCATGGCTGTGTCTATGCTAGGGCCTCTGCATATATGATATGGTAGTTTATCTGGAGTTTTTGTGGGACTCATAACAGTGGGAGTGGGGGTGTCTCTGACTCTTTCCCCTGCTCTTGGAACCCTTTCTCTCCTACTGGGTTGCCTCATTCAGCCTTGATATGAGGGTTTGTGCCCAGTCTGACTGCATCATTACACCACATTCAGTTGATATCACTGGGAGTCTCGCTTTTTTTCTGAAATGAAACACAGATTCAGTGGGTCTGGGGGATCCAGGAGGTTGGGGGAGAACTAGGAAGAGTGGAGAAAGGGCAGACTTCAGTCAGGATGCATTGTATGAGAGAAGAATAAAGAAACAAAGAGATCGACCTAGAGAGTGTCAGAGCTGAGGATGGCATCTCACCAGTCAGGTCTGGCTGCTCCTGGAAAGTAGGTCTCAGAGGACCTGTAATTTAACTTTATAGTCAGAATTTATCACCACACAGATGAAATGTATTAACTGGGCACACTGGTACCAGTGGGGGTATAGCTCAGGGGTAGAGCATTTGACTGCAGATCAAGAGGTCCCTGGTTCAAATCCAGGTGCCCCCTTATTTATATTGGAATCTGGTTGCTGACTTACTGCATTCATCTTAGGCAGGGCACCCATGACATTAGAAAGTCTTCATTAGCTGAGGTTTCTGGAATCAGAACTTCTATGCTCCATTTACTTCTGTGGGTTAAATCCTCAGCTACATTATGATCACCCACTAACCCAAAGCCTGGAACCCCCAAAGTACATTCAGACAATGCACACAGCTGACCTCTGATCTGTGTTGAGTCCTCTCTGCCTTCTTGTTTTTCCCCATCTGCATTTCTCCCCTCATCCTCATTGGGATAGTAAGTTTTAATTGTCAGTTTGACACACAGTAGAATCGCCTTGGAAATGAAGTCTCCATGAAGGATACAGGGTCTAGATCAGGTTGGCCTGTGTCCCTGTCAGTAGGGATTGTCTTGATGATTAAGTCAACTGATACATGAGGACACAGCACTGTTCCCAGGCAGGGACCCTGGGCAGTGTGAGTGTGGACGTGAGCTCAGCACTAACGAGCATGTGCGCGTTCATTTTTCTCTGCTCTTAAGGGTAGATGTGCTGTGACTAACTTGTAAAGTTCCTGCTGCCTTGACCTCACTGAAATAGTGACTATATCCTGAAATTGTGAGCTAACACAAACCCCTTCTTCCCCTCCTTGCCTCTTGTCTGTGCATGTTATCATTTTATCCCAGGCTATGGCCGTTTCAGCAGAAAGAACCAGTATTTGCGTGTAGAACCATGTATGGGAGCTGTCACAACAGCTGGGGTGGGGAGTGGACAATGACTCTAAAGATAGGGGTTAAAGAGCGAGGTGCTTTTCTGCCTTAACTGGATAACTTGACTTTTCAGGTTTGGAGACCCCAAATGTGATGTTAAAGCACACAGCCTCCTGAATACCAGGCTGATTGTTGGTCTGGTGCGCATCCAACGGTGGCCATTGGCCGGCACCTCTCCTAAATGATCATGATCTATGTATAGCGTGGCAGGTATGCCTTAGAATTTTTTAAATTTCACTCCACAGAACACAATTCTCACCTAGATTCTAACAATTTATACCCAGCATTTGCTTCAGAGTCTTGTGAAGGGCTTGGCAGGGCCTGACAGTTCTGAAGCTCCAGGTTGTACCATGGACAGCTCCACAGCATGCTGTCTTTGCTAAGGACAGGGATGGAGCATGGAGACCCTCAGCACTGGGCAGAGGCCGCAGATATTTATCCAGAGTGACCTAGATTGCATAAAACCAGAAATGCAAATGATACTCAAATTATCACAGTGTTGCCATACAGTGATGGCATGTGCCTTCAATCCCAGCACCCAGGATGGCAGAAGCAGGTGGATCTCTGTGAGTTAGAGGCCAGCCTGGTCTTCAAAGTGAATTCCAAATCAGTCAGAGATACACAGAGAAATCCTGTCTCACAAAAGCTAAAGGGAGGGAGGGAGGGAGAGAGAGAGAGAGAGAGAGAGAGAGAGAGAGAGAGAGAGAGAAGGATCATAATGCTGTCTAGTGATATGGCTCAGTAGGCATTAGCCCTTGCTGCACGAGCCTGAGAATCTGAGTTTGGACATAAACCTATCTACAAATCCCATATGAAGAAGCCAGATGTAGAGGCACATGTATGTAATCCTAATATGCATAAGGAAAGTTGGAAATTGGAGTCAGGAGACTCTTTCTGAAAACTCATGACTGGTGAACTTGGAGTATGTATCTCAGTTTCAAGCAATAAAATGGACTCTGCTTCAAATAAAGCAGAAGGTGAGGTCTGACACCCCAGTGATGTGGGAATTCCCTCTGTATGCTGTGAGTACCATTGGTTAATAAAGAATCTTCTTTGGGCTTATTGCAGTGCAGGATAGGGTAAAGCAGGAATTCCAAGCAGAATGAGGAGAAGAGAGTAGGTGGAGTCAAAGGGATGCCATGTATCTGCTGGAGGAGACACACCGTGGATCTTTATCCAATAAGCCACAGTCACATGGCGATACACAGATTAAAAGAAATGGATTAATTTAAGATATAAGAGTTTGCCAGGAATATGCCTAAGCTAAGAGGTCAAGCAGTGTTTTAACTAATATAGTTTGTGTGTTATTATTTGGGTCTTGGCAGCCAGGAATGAACAAGCAGCCTCTGCCTACAAAATGGCGTGCCAACATGGGGCTGACTACATCCACATAAAACCTGAGAAAGCGTGGAAAGTAATTCTAGACACAAAAGAACAGAGTTAAGCACGACTTCTTGGTAGCTGGCATTTGTTTTCCTGATGGGCTCTGTTGGCGGTAAGCAGAGGTACCACAACTCTCTTAAGAAAAGGTTTTCTGACTCAACATAAGCCATGGTGGCTTCCTGGTTTGTGCAGCACACACCAGGCTCTGTTAGGAGGCCAAGCACTTGAGTGGGGTCTGTGGGCTGCGTCTGCAGATTACTTGGTGGCAGCACAACAGACAGGCTACCAGAGTTGAGGTGGTGAGGATAGCTGCACACGGCAGTCTCAGAGGCAGTGAACAGACCCGCCATGTTGGACTGGGTGGAGCCAAAAGGCAAAGCAGAGATTGTCCTAGCCATGACAGCTTAGCCTTTAAAATAAAAAGTGCTCCTGGTCCAAAAATAGTTACAGATACACACACAATAAAGACAAACCCAGATGGAAACGACCTTTAAATGGATCACAGTGTTGGAAAGATGTTTATAGGCTTGAAAGAGAGCAGAAAAAGACTATAGACTCTTATAAAAAAAGAAGTGAAGTCTTTAACAAGACAGTAAAAGTAATATAAAATAATATAAAAGTAATATAAAACAGCCATAGATTAAAGGAGTAAAGAAAAATATGCCACGTAAAGATGGAATATACACCAAGAGTCTGGATAATGTATCTTATTGTGGTTTCTTTGAGTATTTTGATTACAGAGAGACATTTGATTCTGGGGGCTGCTAAACTAAAGGAAAACACACACACACACACACACACACACACATACACACACACACTTAAAAGGATTTTTACTTGAAAATTTGGGTCTAAGGATATGCTGCATTGGAAAAAAGGTTCTGCTTTTGTTTCCATAGAGGATGAAAACCTGTGGATTCCTTCCAGACAAATGTGGTTTGATGCAGCAAAACCCCCTGAATGGTACCCACAAACTCCAATATTACTTCACCCAACAAAAATCAGGAAGCAGTTTGGAGAGAATGACACCCAAATTCCATGATTGTTTATAAATGTTTGTTTACATAAAGGGTGATTTGCTATACATCGCTTTAAGTATTTGGCCAGAGGTATCCTGGAACCCCCCAAACATGATTTTTATTTTCTTCTAGTTTTAAAAACATGTAGTAGCATTTCATATGTATTTTAATAAATAAAGCTTGCCTGAAGATCAGAAAAGTAAAACAGTCACACTGGCCAGCCTTACAGACCAGGTAGCAATGATACACACCTTTATTTCTAGTAGCTACTATGGCACACACCTTTAATCTTAGTAGCCACACTGGTTTGAGGTAGAAACCAGGCAATAGAGGTGTCTTCCCTTAACCCTATACCGGAGATAATTATGAGACAGGAGGAGACAACTCTAGGTTCAGTCTCAGTCTGAGGTTTCCTGGAGGCAGGATCAACATTTTCAGATTGAGTTCAATGTAAGAGCCAGTGGCAGGCAGCTTTTATTATCTTGTCTTCATGTTGAACCATAATTTCTGTCTCTGAGTTTTTATTAGCTATGCTTCAAGAACTGGTGTTGGAAAGAAAGGGGGGGCTAGAGAGATGGCTCAGTGGTTAAGAGCATTGCCTTCTCTTCCAAAGGTCCTGAGTTCAATTCCCGGCAACCACATGGTGGCTCACAAACATCTGTAATGAGGTCCTGAGTTCAATTCCTGGCAACCACATGGTGACTCACAACCATCTGTAATGAGGTCTGGTGCCCTCTTCTGGCATGCAGGCATGCATACAGAAAGAACATTGTATACATAATAAACAAATACATAAATATTTAAAAAAAAACTGGTGTTGGAAGGTTAACTACCATGATGATTTCTTGTCCTACCTGCTCCTTGTAGTCTAGGTCTTTAAGATCTTCCCTTTGGCCTTATATTTCTTTGACATTTGTCACTGAGTTCACATTTCATCCACTGTGTTGAGTCCTTGTTAAAACCGGATGCAACCCTCTATCTTCCTTTCTTGGAAATTTTCTTGTATTCTTTCAATCCATCATTTCTAGTTTCTGATCACTGTGCTAATGCAGATAAATTGTGGAATCAGAGTCTTGAGTGTTTGAGCCCTTGGGTGAGAGTTCTCTTAAGAGCTTAAGTAATCACCATGTATGATATAAAATTACTCTGTAATGTGGAGCTCAGTGAGAGATGTTCTAGACTTTATTCAAGAACTCTCACCTAATAGAGACCTCCTATCTACACTGAGGTCCTCCCCAAGGTGAATGTGATAAGCTAAATACCAAAATCATTTTTAAGCAAGGGGGCACCTGGATTTGAACCAGGGACCTCTTGATCTGCAGTCAAATGCTCTACCCCTGAGCTATACCCCCACTTATACTTAAGGCAGCATGCCATTAGGACCTCTTCAACCTTGGCACCACACCTAAGCTTCCTATATGTTCACGATCTACTGGTTCTCCTTTTGATCTTGACCTGGTAAGATTTTTACTTAAGTCAGCCTTCCACTTCCTCCTCTCTGACATTAGTCTGCCAATTTCAATGCCCCCTCTCTCAAGTGTGTTAAAAATTTCAGCTTTGGCCCTAGAAAGGACTCTTAACTCGTATTTTCCTTAAGTACACTCCTAATTTCCCTTGAGTGGCCAAGGCAAGAGGTGATGGTTCTGAGGTTTTTTTCAATGGCCCAAATCTTTTCCTGGAGAGAATTTTACCTGTTCTCTAAGATATGAGGAGGGTACCCTTTGTTTTATACCATCATTTATTCAATCAACAAACACCATGGAGCTTCCTTTGTTGTGGTCAGTGTGACCCATATTGAGGACACAAAGGGATGTCAGTCATTTTTCTTTTCCTCAGAGTCTTAGTCTCAACTGGAGACAAATCTATGATCCAAGTCTTTCCTCAGAAGTAGCAGAAATCAAAGCACAGTCTGGGTGGGGGGAACAGCATGTATAAAGGGCCCTTACTGGAGAGTCTGGAGGGACTTCCCAAGGGGCTGACTCTGGAAAGTGTCCAGAGGAGGAATCCTGCCCCTCACCTTCACTGGACTCCTCAGTGCTGCCTCCCTGCAGTGATGGAGCCTTCCAGATCCTTGGAGGTCAGCCTGTGTCCCAACATGAGTGCTGCCTGGAATGGTCTCTGTATGGGAAAAGGACACCTGGAGCAGTAGACCAACCAATCACTGAGCACCCTGACTCTGAACCCAGAGCCAGTCAATGAAACACACCCTGGATCTGAGACCTGAGCCAGGAAAAGAAACATCTTTATCCCTGAACCCAGGGCCAAAGAAACATGCCCTGACTCTGAAATCAGTGCTAAAGAAATACATCTTGCCCCCAGAATCAGAGCCAGTTAAAGAAATATGCCGTGGACAAAGATTGGTGCCATAAGGCTAAAAAGGACCAGTGAAAGAAACACAGTTTGGCCATGAAATCAGAGCCGTCTCTGCCCCGACCAACTAAACTAACCAATCCCTGAGCAGGGAAAAGCTAACCAATAACTCTTCTCCGTGGGAAATCTCTCCCCCTAAGAAGCCCTATATAAGCCTCTCTGCCTGTTCAGTTAAGGGTTTCCATTTAACTCTCCCTGACAGAGGCAGCCAGTCTCCTGTTCTCCTCCTTCTTTAATAAATCTCTTTCTCAAAAGAGTCTTAGGTGACAATCTTCATTTTCTAGCATAGAATAGAAGAACCTGGCTGGGACATCCCTAAGGGGACTGAGCTGAGAAAGCTTGCTGAGACGTTCCCTTAGGGGGCCTGAGCAAGGCTGAGCAGAACAAATCAATCTGACTAGGATGTTCCTCATGGGGTGGAGTGAGCAAGGCCAAGCAGAAAAAGTAACAACTTTTCATTGGAGCTGAAGGAGGCTGCTACATTTTTGCAAGGGCTTTTCCTGTAGCAGAGTGTTAGCAAAAGATGTAACATCCTGGGCCAGAGAAGAAGCAGATAGCTCTGCTAGGATGCTCCCTTGTGGTAACAGAGCAGAGCTCAGTTATGGTGGCTCTCTAGGAGAAGAGAAGGATTGGTATGTCCTGCGGGAGTACACCATCCCCCACTGCAACCCAGCTTCAGGTAGCCTTGCTTCCCAATAGTCAGGACACCATTCCACCAGGGCTGAGCTGTCCAGTTGCAGCTCTATGTATAACCTAGTTTCCGGATAAATCAAGATATCTCTGCAGTCCCGAGATAGCACATTTCTCTACAGTCTCACTGAGAGTCCTGTACTAGCTCCTCTCAGAGCTGAGAACAGGTACCAGGCCTGAGCAGATCACAGAGCACAGCTGGACACAGTACCTTAGTTGCCTCTGTGTTAACCAATATTGTATTTGTTCTCTTGTATCTAAAAGGGAAGGGGGCACCCGAATTTGAACCGGGGACCTCTTGATCTGCAGTCAAATGCTCTACCCCTGAGCTATGCCCCCCATCTGCTATGTGTATATCTAATAAACATCTCTGAACCTGTATGGCCACTCCCTGACATGTGTACTTGCTAGTACTCTGTTCTCATCTGTTTATTTCTGTGAGGCCCAGCCCTGAGTCAACTGCACACCTGTCTCCACCTCCTCATGCCAGCGTCCTCTCTCCTAGTTCACAGCTCTGACAGAAGCACCAATGCATGGGAGCCTGCATTCAGATCTTCCACTCACCCACCTGTAAAGCAAATTTCAAATGTTTGGGTCTTATACAATTGATGGCTTATCTTATGAGGGAGAGAAAACCATTTTCTTCAAGGGTGTGGCTTGTGATATGTCAACGATATTCCAGTGGATGGCTCCACACCAAGAAGCACGGGATAGCACAAATCAAGGGACCTGAACCTGGGGGTGTAAAGGTTGGATGTATAGGGGTGGGGGAGGAGTTAAAAGAGGGAGTTGAAGGTTAATTGATCAAATACAGTATGAAATTATCAAAGATTTACTGAAAGTATTTTTTTTTAAAAAAAGCACATTTTGTCTTCAGTAATAGGGCCTTACCATCACTCTGTGGAGAACACCCTTGGGAAGAGGTGTCAATGTTTACAGTGTTCATGAGACCCACTTGGCCACCAAGACAACAAGATATGATGCAATTCTGGCACTGGAGTTTTACTTGGGGCATTTAGATTCCTTACATAAAGGCATATATCTTAGGACTCTTCTACAGTAGTTGGCTTCTCTATAGTTTGTAGTAGACCAGTGTTATTCTCCCTCCCCATCGTCCTTCTCTTTCCCTTCCCTTCCCACCCTTCCCTGTATTTAAATCTTCTATTCTATTCTATTCTATTCTATTCTATTCTATTCTATTCTATTCTAATTTGCCCTTCTATTGAAGATCCTGTTCCACACCATGGTTTCTTAATAGATATCTGACCTCTGTGGTTATTTGGGTTGTAACTCATCGATCAAATGTTTAAAAGCTTACATCCACATTTAAGAGTAAACATGGAATATTTGTCTTTGGGTTCTTTGAACCTCACCCAAGATAGTTGTTTCTAGCTCCATTTTCCTGAAATTATCAAATTTCTTAATGGGTGAATAATAGTCCATTGTGAAAATACCATATCTTCATTATCCATTCATCAGTTGATGGATGTCTAGGGTGTTTTCAATTTCTGGCTCTTATAAATAGAGCCATAATGAGAATAGATGAGTGAATATCTCTTCAGTAAGACTGAGAGTCCTTTGGAAAGGTACTTAAAAGTGGTATAGCTCAATCTTGAGGTAGATTAATTCTCTGAAGACAACACTTATTTATGTTGTGAATCATGGAGAAGTTAGACTTGTGCTAAACTTCTTCATCCATATTGACAAGCATCATGGTGCTGCAATGTCCTCCATGCAGCACCAGAGGAGAAGGGTAATCATCAGATATAAATTCTGTGACCTATTACAGCCACCTGCCTACAAGACATATGAGTCCAATAATGACATGAATGTTATGGGATAACCACATATTTTAATTCGTTATTATTTTTATTTATTGTTTTTCTGAGACAGGGTTTCTCTGTGTAGTTCTTGCGGTCCTTCAACTTGCTCTTCAGATCAGGCTGGCCTTGAACTCAGAGATTCATTGCTTCTGGTTCCAGAGTGCTGGGATTAAACGTGTGCGGTCATCACCCACCATATCCACAACTTTTTAAAAACTGGGTATAAGGTCCATTTCCTGTGATCTAACACTTATCTGACCTTGATAAAATGGACATGAACCTGAGACGAGCTAGCACATGGGCCCTTGGAGAAAATCTGGTACTATATTTCTGCTAAGGAACATAGAAACACCCCGACTCCTAATGGATACTGCTGTACCCACAGGTCAGTGCTTTACTATATCCACACCATGGAAGCTTCTTCTTGCAGGGGATGGATATTAACACAGAGACCGACACAGATACGGTACACACAGTAAGAGATTTTGGCACTCTCAGTTGCCTTCATCAACCCCCCCCCTCAGTTCTCAGGGTTCTATGCTGAAGAGGAGGCAGAGAGATGGTAAGAGTCAAAGGTGACGATGACTCCAAGGGAACGGTGCCATCCACGCTGTATTCTGTTTTGCCCTCTTGATCCTCTCCATTGTAGACCTGCGTAGGAGTGGTCAGTAATAACCACATGACAGTCAACACTACGTTGTCCTGGAATCTTCTCTGCCAGGAACATTAGTCCAAGACTCATTACTTTAGCCTCTGGCAGATTTTTACTCAAGGGCAACAAGTGGCCACATTCTTTGCCAAAATATGAGGGTACTGATATTTCTCTTCTCTAAAGCTGTTTGAGCTGCACCTCTACAACCGTATTGCTGTGAGCACTGCCATTTTCTAAGCTCCTATTAGCATGGCCCATTAAGCTCCATGTATAGCATTCCACTGCTTCTGTAATACAAAGTCCAAACATCTTTCGGAATCCTCCAACACGTGGCATAGTCTGGTTTGTCAAAGTAATAACTCAGGCCCTAATATCAATTTCTCACTTAGTATTCTGTGTTAATACAGTATTACATATATAGTTGCTATACCTGAAGACACACTGTGATTATGGAAACTTATAAAGAAAGTATTTAATTGGCGCATGCTTATGGTTTTTGAGGTTTAGTCCATGATCATCATGATGGGAAGCATGGAGGCAGGTGGGCAGGCATGGCACCGGAGCAGTAGCTGACAGTTTACATCTGATCCACAAGCAGGGGGCAGAGAGTAAGACTGGGCCTGCTGTGGGATTCTGAAACCACATTGCCCCTCCCTGTGGACAGCACCTCCAAGGAGGTCACACCTCCTAACCTTCCTAAACAGTTCATCAAGAAGAGACCAACCATTCAAGTATAAGAACCTATGGTGGCTGTTTGCACCAAAACATGACATTATTCTTTGAAAAAGTTTAAATTAAATAGATAGACCATCAGTACAGTGTGTGGGAAGAATTACAGGTCTTATCGTAAATACAAAATCTAGAAATTTTACTCTTATTTACCTCTACAGAAGGGGCTCATCTCCTAAAAGAAATGTCAATTTGTTAAACATTCCAGAACTTGGCCTCTGGGAAAGAGAGACTTGCACACAGAAGAGATGGTGGAGCAGAAGCAGGTCATGGTGAAGGTGGAGGAAGTCACAGGGTCTTTACAGTGCAGCTGACCTTTGGGGGCAAAGCTCAGGAGCCCAGGTCTCTCCTGGAAACCAGAAAGTAGAAATGTTCACTATCTGTTGATCCGTCTATGGAAAATTACCCTGACAAGAACTTCCCAGAGAACTCAAGGTTTGTGGAAGATGTAGATGTTTAAGGAAACAAAGCAGTTTAAACATCAGACTGCCATTAACTCAGAGTAAACAAACCTTCTACCAGACATCTTCATCCTGTTCAGAAAGACACACGCCAGGTACACACAAGGCTCACAGATCATCGTGATGGAAACATAGAAGGATGTTCAGCTAAAGACTGGGGCATGAATGTATTGGGAAAATGAGAATGAAGAAGCCATGGAAATATTATGCCACATTCACGAGTCAGCTACTCCCTGATTCTAGTCCTCCCAAGCTGTATGTAGTTTATACAAGGTCACAGGCAGAGAAGAAACAGCTAACCCCTTTTGAGTGAAAGGAACGCGAAGAGAATATTCGGAGGGGCGTTATGACTTTTTTCTTTAAAATAATAACAACTTTTCAAAATAATTGAATTGTGCCACATTTTTATATAAACATTTGGCAATGACTTTGTGTAATGACAAAAGATCTGAAGGTCAGATAGAGGTCACAGCTTCAGCATTACCTGACTCCGTGTCCTCCTCTCTCAGGTCAGCTGTCCACAGTTCCTGGATGACTTGCTCAGGCCTGAAGAGACAGCGTCACCACCTACCCAGGCGCTGCCCTCAGGGTCTAACACAGAGAGCATCCATGGAATGGAGAGATGTCTTCAAATGCCAGTACCACATAGTTCCCCAGGGAAGTCAGGCAGGGTCTCTTCACACTGAGGGCTTGTATATTACTGAAGAAGTCAGACATGTAAATCTGAAGTCCTTTGGAGTAGCTCATGTCCACCTGTCTCCAGCTGTGCTGCTCCCACAGGCTCAGATGTGTATGGGAGGGTGCTGACATTACAACATGGGACAAAGTTGGAGATACCGGGGACAGGAGAGGGACCTGTCTGGGATGAGGTTGTGGAGGTAGCAGTGCTGGTCTTGCCAAGTAAAAAGTATAAGTTGTAGGAAAGCTGGGTGTGACTATGAGACAAAAGACACTTATAAAACATCTTTGCAAGGTGGGGGTATAGCTCAGGGGTAGAGCATTTGACTGCAGATCAAGAGGTCCCTGGTTCAAATCCAGGTGCCCCCTGCCATAAGTTTATTTGCTTACATTTTTACCCAAAGAGTTATCATCCATATTCTCTCCTGTGTTTCTTCCATTCATTCTACTTACATGGCCCTCAACAGAGCTGGAGGAGATAGGCCAGGTCACCATGTGGATGGACGGCTGCCTCCCGTCTCTTGCTGCAATCTCCACGCCCCTCCTATGTTTATGCAATGTCTCCACTCTTGCTACATATATTACGTATGTTTGGTTTGTTGAGTTCTTAATGAGAGGGCAAAGACTATGTTGGAGAATTCATCTGAATTTTCCCGGCATATCAGGCTTACAAACTGCTGGTGTCTAAGGACCAGAAAGGAAAGCCAGACCATCAATTATCCCTTTCCCTCACATGTCTGATGAACATGTGTTCAGAGCTAAGGAAACAAATTCAAGAACCAGACTTTCTATGGAGGGTGGACATTACCCATGTGAGCTTCTTCCCCTTCCAGAGCCCACTGCTCTCTTGCTTCATCCTCACAGGCTAAAGCCCGGCTCAGCTGCTGTACCAGGGAGAGGGGGACCCTGCAGTGGTGCAGCTGGCAGTGCCATCTAGGGCAATGTGAGAACCCTGAGTGACGGCCATTCGGTCTTCAGGGAAGGAGGGGAGGGTGTCTGGGGATTGTAGGCGTCAGGTTGGTGGAGTACACTAGGAGAACACACTCCAGAATCAACTAATCAAGGCCCCTGGGGCTCACAGAGACTGATGCTGCAGTCATGAACCTTCAGAGACTTGTGCTAGCACCTGGGCATTCCTGCTGCGGCTGTTCAGCTTAGGGTTTTTGTGGGGCTCCTAACAGTGGGAGTGCAGGTGTCTCTCACTCTTTTCCATCCCCTTGGAACCCTTTTTCTCCTATTGGGTTGCTTTGTTCAACCTCGATACAAGGGTTTGTGTCTAGTCTTATTGCATCTTGTTATGTTGTGTGTGGTTGATATCATTGGGAGACCTGCTCATTACTGAAGGGAAATTTAGAAACAGTGGTTCTCATGGATGGGTGGGGGGTGACTGGGAGCAGTGCAGGTAGGGGACACTGATGGTAGGATGTATTATAGGAGAAAAAAAAACAAAATTAAAAAAAGAATGGGCTCAGAAAGTTGCAGAGCTGAGGAAGACATCTCACCAGTCAGGTCTGGCTGCTTCTGGGAAGCAGGTCTGAGAGCATCTGTAATTTAATTTTATTGCCAGAGTTTATGACATCACAGATGAAATTTAATAACTGTGTACACTGGTAACAGTGGGAGTATAGATCAGAGATGGATTACACCCAATATTGTGACAGAATTGTCCACAGAGCTTGCTAGAGACAGACACATCAGACCCTGGGTCCCTCCTGAGAGTCTGACCAGGGAGTTCCCAGTGGACAGAGAACTTTCCCTTTTGTCCACTCCCGTATCCCACTCACCTCCAATCAGTCAAGCCACCAGTGTGTTTGCACGTGGCTCCTTTGGTTGGGTTGAAGAAGGCTGTAGCACCAGGCGTCCTGAATTTACTGCCCCTGGCTCAGCTAGGATCTAAGGCAGGAGGGTGCTAGTCATTCCTGAGGACAGGGCAGTCATGTGCAGAGGCAGCTCAGGGCCAGGCCTCCTAGGAGGAGGCAGATGATGGCAGAGCACTGGCAAGTGTACCTGTGATGTTAACAGTCAGGGAGCGGTCATGCAGGTTCTGAGTGCCTGTGAGGCATTAATAAGCAGGTGGGGGTATAGCTCAGGGGTAGAGCATTTGACTGCAGATCAAGAGGTCCCTGGTTCAAATCCAGGTGCCCCCTTTCCATGTAGTTTTTGGAAACAATTGACCACTCTCACAGTGTAGACCCTTGTCTCACATCATTTGGTATTCACCCAGAGAGTGCAGAACTCTGCTATCACCCATCAGATCCCTCACCAGTGTAAGAACGTGACAGCCGGCTTTGTGTGTGCATTGGATCTCAAGGTTTTCAGGTGATCTAGTCTTCATTTGATTGATTCACCTCAACACAGAGTGACTTTCTAAACCTAGAAAGGTCACATTTTAGTATAAACAACCGTTGGTGGTTCTCAGTCAGATTATGGAAGTCAGCACATCGACGCAGTGGTCATCAGGCAAAGAACCCTAAAGAAAATGAAGTGGGGATACTATTGTTCTGCTCTAGGTGAGGACAACTAATTGGTTCACCAGAGCTGGAGATGTGGGATCCCAGGCTGTCGTAGGTGATGCCTAAGAGCCATAAATTATATGGATTCCATAGATCACAGGGGTGATGGGTTATTTATGGGCCTGGTTTGCATACAGTGGTGGCTTGTGACTGGCATCCTTTCTAAAGACCTAGCATCTGTGCTGTGGCAGCCATGTGCCCATGGCTTAAATGTTACTCCTTGGAATAAACTCCCTACCAAAGATTCAGACTTTCTTGGCAGCTGTTGCTATAGCTCAGTGTGAAGGGCCAAGCAGAGCTGGACTAGGCTGGCTCTCTGGTGCATACCACACACAGCTCCTCTGCTGCTTTTTCTGAAGACACAGAGGCAACATGTGGATATTTCCCACACATATGCACTGAGTTGATGGCCTTAGCTCTTTCTGCAGAGACTGGGATTCCACAAGCCCAAACAGAGAATCATACCTCTACAGTGCTGGGCTCCCGATGTCCCCATCTCTCCTGTGAATGGCCACATTCTGACAAACTTCAGTGGAGTTTTGAAGAATTGTTAATCTCCCCAAATTTGAAAGACAAGTTCCTCGTCTCACATGACCCCTTAACTGGGATATTTTCTGTACCGAGTGACAGTGCTTAGGAAGATCCACTGCTGAATCCAGGGATCTTCTGGAATAGTCATGTGAATCCCTGGGTCTGGGTTGATGGTTAGTGGTCACCAAACACCAACTGCATGCTTTCTAGTCCCAATGACATGAAAACATTTTTCTAAAATAGTTAGCTCCTTTGGGGATACACACACACACACACACACACACACACTAGAAGACTAGATATTAAAGTTGTGCTGGATCCACAGTGAGCCGTGGTAATCTTCTGATATTTGCTTACGTATTTGAAGGAATTCATCAATGAGGCTTCTGAGCCTGGTTTTGGTGTAATGGTTTTATTACTTTGGGAAAGTCTTGTTCTATAGATGAAATATACATCAGAAGTAAATTTATGAGATGATATTTGAATGAATATTTTCCCAAGAAAAAGCATTTTGTGATTTGATTGCCCTGGTCATCTTATGCCAATCACAAAAGTTGTGCTGTCACCTCTTCGACATCCTCCCCTGTTCTGTCTTCACACACTACATCCTTTGACTGTGGTCCTCTCCGACGTCCTTGGCATCTGTGTAGTCTTAGCCTCGTTCTGATGCTTCCAAAGGAAGGGTCCGCATGGCAGAGATACCTGACCCTACTTTAGTGCCATCTAAGGGCAGAGATCTGGGACTCTGTACATGGTCCTTGCTGATGCTGAGACATTCATTGATTTGGGGGCAAGCATGGGGCTAAAAATTTCTCTGATTTTGAGATTTTCTTTCACGTATAGGACCAGAAAATGATAAAGCAGGAGAGCAGAGGGTGAAAAGCACAGAAACGATTCCCAGGACAAGTTTTAGCTGAGGGTCAGAGTGAGATGGAGTACAGCAGGCTTTCTTTGGACCACCAGCCCCCAAATCATGACACGGAGACTTATTAGCTATGAATGCTTGGCCTTATCTTATGCTTGTCCCAACTCGCTCTTGTAACTTATTTTAACATGTTTCTCTTCATTTACATGTTGCTTCTGGACTTTTTATTTCCTTTCAGTCTGTATGTCCTACTTTCCTGATAACTCTGTGTCTGGCTGGCTGGAGGCCAACTGGCTGTCTTGGGGTGTCTTCCTTTCTTTCTCCCTCATTCTCTCCCTTTTGTTCTTTCCTTCGCCTATTCAGTCCCATCTATCTGTTCTCTGCCTAGATATTGCACGTTCAGCTTTTTATTAGATTAGTCAGGTGCTTTAGGCAGGCAAGGTAAAATGGTACCACATCTTTACACAGTTAAACAAGTGCAGCATAAACAAATGTAACACATCTTTACACAGTAAAGTAATATTCTGCAACAGCAACACTGCAGTGTGCTGGGCATGCATGGGTGCTGGGCTCCTGAGATAGGTCTGTGGAGAAGGACATGGTAAATCAAGCCTGACAGAGTCCTGTCTGAAGGTGGTGGTTCAGGTCCCTGAGGGCGTTGGAGACGAGAAGTCACCATGTACACTACATCCCTGGGTGGGGCAGTGCAGGTACCTGTGCTCATGGGAGTCTACACAGGTACAAGGGTAAAACTCGGGGACTTTTTGTCAGTTAAGCCCTGCTCCAAGACTCCTCACCTGCTGATCATATGTTTGTTCTGTGTCACGCTTTAGTGCCCATGGCTCAGAGCCCTTTGTCAGATCCCCAGACTCTGCTTTGACTTAATTATCAAGCAGAAGTGTTTTATTTGTCCTTAATTTAACCGTTGTTAATTTATTTCACATCTACAGCATGGAAAGGCAGAGGGGAAAAGGAATAACACTAAGTAGTGTGTCAGTCAAAATTACCAACAGACCTTGTTGGAGACACATCAGACCCTGGGTCCCTCCTGAGAGTCTGACCAAGGAGTTCCCAGTGGACAGAGAACTTTCCCTCTTGTCCACTCCCATATCCCACTCACCTCCAATCAGTCAAGCAGTCAGTGTATTTGCACGTGGATCCTTGGGTTGGGTTGGAGAAGGCTGTAGCACCAGGCCTCCTAAATTTACTGCCCCTGGCTCAGCTAGGATCTAAGGCAGGAGGGTGCTAGTCATTCCTGAGGACAGGGCAGTCATGTGCAGAGGCAGCTCAGGGCTGGGCCTCCTAGGAGGAGGCAGATGATGGCAGAGCACTGGCAAGTGTACCTGTGATGTTAACAGTCAGGGAGTGGCCATGCAGGTTCTGAGTGAGAATGTCTGTGAGACATTAATAAGCAGGTGGGGGTATAGCTCAGGGGTAGAACATTTGACTGCAGATCAAGAGGTCCCTGGTTCAAATCCAGGTGCCCCCTTTTTAGGATCTATTTTAGATGCCCTATCACAAAATGTCTTGTGTGGTCCTAGAAGATCCAAATAAAGCTTGTGTCACCTACCTTGTCCTGGTGTGGGAAGTCCTTCTGCTTATGTGTTGCTTTTATTGGTTAATGAATAAAGAAGCTATTTGGCCTGTGATAGGGCAGAGTAGAGCTAGGTAGGAATACTAAACTGAATGCTGGAAGAAAGAAGGCAGAGTCAGTGAAAAGCCATGTAGCTGCCACTGGAGACACACCTCCGCTGGAGTCCGCCGAAACTTCACTGGTTACCTCGTGGTGATGCACAGATTAATGGATATGGCTTAGTTTAGGACATAAGAGCTAGCTCAAAATACGCTTAAGCTATTGGCCAAACAGTATCACAATTAATACAGATTTCTGTGTGATTTCTTCAGTCTGGGTGGCCAGGAAACAAATGAGCAGGTTCCCTCACCATTGTCCCTTATCCTGGATGTTGTTACATTTGATACTGATCTTTGTTCACCTGTTTGCTAGATTCTATCAGGCCCATCCAGGTCACAGTCACGCGTGTTGAGGCAGAGGTTGTCCTCTAAGGCTGTGGTCAGGAGGTTCACTCACTGTAGGAAACTGAGCTTATAGGAGTTGGGAGTAGAACCAACTTCCTGCAGCCCTTGCCTTTCTCTCCTCTGGAAGCCCCTCTGGAGCCCCAGCCAGGGTGCTCCTCGCTTCCAGTTCCCTGCCTGTGCTTCAGCTCCGCCCCCTCCATGGAAACATTTCACCCTTTATTTGTCTCCCATGTAGAGTAAACTTTCTGAACTGAAAGGACAGTGTCTTACACGTGTATCTGTACCCAACTCTGACGACAGGGTCCCCAAACTAGCAAGCTACTTAGGCATTTCCTGAATGAATCAATCAAGGAATGTGATAGTATCTTCCTGAACACTTAGATCTCGGAGAAGGCTCTCTCTGAGCCTCATGGGAGGGTCATCAACAACCTAGGACCAGAAGGTCCTATCTCTTCCTTTGAACCTATGGTATCTTCTTCAGGTCAAAGTTGATTCCTTTACCATAGGCTGAGTGTGTGCATGTGTGCATGCGTGCATGTGTGTGTGTGTGTGTGTGTGTTGGTCTAGTCAAAGCTGGAGAGGAGAAGACACCAATGTAGAAATCTTGTCAATTTCTGAATTATTAGCAGCACATCATGAATACGGAGTTATCTTGGGTGTGGAACCAAGGTTGAAGAGGTACGAAGGAGACGTTAGTTACACTTAGCCATCTTTGGGATCAAGTTCAGGCAACCCATAGGCATATCTTTAGTTTTGACCTTTTACATAGATGCCTACATTTAATTTCTTTTTCTTAATAGACACTGGTGTTCAAATATTTTTCCAAAAAACAAATTTTTCCTTGAACCAGTAAATTCTAAGGATTTTGTTTTGTTTTGTTTTGGTTCCCCTCCTCAATCCAGAGACAGTTTCTCTGTAGCTTTGAAGTCTGTCCTGGAACTATCACTTGTAGACCGGGCTGGCCTGGATCTCACAGAGATTCATCAGCCTCTGCCTCCCAAGTGCTGAGATTAAAGGTGTGTGCCACCATGGCCCAGTCCAAGGATTTATTACTGTGGTTTTTTACCCTCAAATTATAATCACTTAATGAGTCTATAGAAGGTCCCTTCCCCAGGTTTTCTCCTAGAAGAGTTAAACCACAACATTCAGGGTTGTGGCTTCTTTCTACAGGTTTGTGGAAAACTTTCCAGTGGTTTCCAGACCACAAATAAAGTGGAAACAAGCCTTACAGAGCTTCCTGGGAGCCTCTCAGGACAGGCGGCAACATCCCCATCTGGACGCCAGCATCTGTGCTCTGGACCTTTGCTCAGGTCTCTAGCGTCTGGGTGTACGACACCGATAAACAACCAGCACCGGTGTTTTCTGGGGGCAGTTGCTTCTTAGCAAACTTAGTTTGTAAATTCTCCCTTTTATATCCAGTATTCTTTGGGATGGGATAGACTCGACCCTCTGATCCCACGCAGGATGCTCTCTGGGTTAGTGAGAGAGGCTTTGTCAGTCCAAGGGAGTTTGCAGAGGGTTGAACAGCAACTTGGTGATGTGTGCGTCACGTTCATACCTGTTTCTGTCAGTTTCTGCCGCGGTCGACGGCAATTCTGTGTCTTATTTTAAGCTTTGAAAGCAAAACTCCGCAGAAGGGATTGAGGCATTATGTTGTCCATCTCAAAACTAAAAAAGCAAAAGGTTTTTATGTTTTGGAGAACAAATGGCTTTTTATATAAATATCTCAGGGCACATTGTGGATCCAGAAGGAATATAGTTCAGAAGTACACTACCTGTTTTTTTTTTCACCATTCTTCACAAGAATCATCTTTTATGATCTTTTAAAAGAACTATCTTGAACATAGTCCTTGCTAATTTGGATTTGTATAAACACTAGAAATCTGTAACACACATATGCCAATCATGGGTGCTAATAATAAAGCCATTTGGTGGCATGGGCGTCTGGATCTCTGCACTAAATGGCAGAGAAATTGCCTGGTCACGTCTCATGTCCCTGGAGGCTTTGCCTACAGCTTGCAGCTCTTAGATTCACTGAGCTGTGTACTGTGACCTCTCTCACCAGAAGAGCAAGGACCTGCCACAATAGAACCCTGGTCTTCAGTGATCACCCCCGTTTCATAAAGCTGGGGCCTCATTTATACGAGCGTTTACTTAATGGTTTTGTCCTGCATGAATGAGACTGTTGTTTTTCAGTTTCATAAACAGTGTGTTGTCTGCAAGTAGTGGATGCTGGTCCCATGCTGCCCTTCCTGAGGCTAAAAAGATGGGTCGGCTTTTTTAGGTCTGGAGGTCCTCCCCAATCCTGCCAGCCGTCAAGTTGCTCTGTGGATTGTTTTCAGCCACTTACCTTTCTCTTGAATCCCTGCTTTTATGCCTCATTACACATATGACACCTAGCTTTCCCAGAGGTCAGCTCTTCCCTCAGACTCAAGCAGAGAAAGTACCCCCCTCTTCTTGCTCCTATCTTTTGACGGTCCCACGTGGATGCAGATTTGGCCCTTTGCCAGCCCTAAGCACCTCTCCTCCTTCGAGGTTGTCTCTGTCTCTGTGCACCGCTCCCTCCGTGTCCTCAGTGATGCTCTCACCCGTATTTGGAACTCAGATGGGCTACTGAACTGAACAGAGAATTCTCAACAGAAGAAGTTCAAATGGCCAAAAGACACTTAAGATCATGCTCAACCTCCTTAGCAATCAGGAAATACAAATCAAAACAACTTTGAGATACCATTTTACACCGGTCAGAATAGCTAAAATCAAAAACACCGATGATAGCCTTTGCTGGAGAGGATGTGGGGTGAGGGGAACACTCATCCATTGTTGGTGGGAATGCAAACTTGTGCAGCCACTGTGGAAATCAGTGTGGCGGTTTCTCAGAAAACTAGGAGTCAACCTCCCTCAGGAGCCAGCAATTCCACTCTTGGGAATATACCTAAGAGATGCCCTATAATACTACAAAAGCATTTGTTTAACTATGTTCATAGCAGCACTATTTGTAATAGCCAGAACCTGGAAACAACCTAAGTGCACCTCAAAAGAAGAATGGATAAAGAAGGTGTGGAATAAATACACATTAGAGTTTTACTCAGCGGTAAAAAACAATGACATCTTGAATTTTCATGCAAATGGATGGAAACAGAAAACACTTTACTGAGTGAGGTAACCCAGACCCAAAAAGATGAATATGGTATGTACTCACTCATAAGTGGATTCTAGCCATAAATAAAGGACATTGAGCATATAATTCGTGATTCTAGAGAAGTAAATTAAGAAGGTGAACCCAAAGAAAAACATATAGTTCTCTTCTCTTCTCTTCTCTTCTCTTCTCTTCTCTTCTCTTCTCTTCTCTTCTCTTCTCTTCTCTTCTCTTCTCTTCTCTTCTCTTCTCCTCTCCTCTCCTCTCCTCTCCTCTCCTCTCCTCTCCTCTCCTCTCCTCTCCTCTCTTCCCCTCCCCTCCCCTGCCCTCCCCTCCCCTCCCCTCTTCTCCCCTCCCCTCCCCTCCTCTCCTCTCCTCTTCTTTTCATCCAGTCTAAGACCCCAGCCTGCAGGGTGGTGCAGCCTGCTGCTCAGTTAAACCCTTCTGGAAACACACACACACACACACACACACACACACACACACACACACACACCATAGGTGTGTCCATAGTGATCCTAAGTCCAGTATAAGCTGCCAGTGAAAACAAAAATCACCACACAACCTATGCCTGATCCTCCTTTGTAGCTATTTTATCTCATTATCTTAGACTACAAACTTTCACTTTTGTCTCTTCTTGTTACGGAAACGGAGAGCCACAGTTTCACCTCAGTTTCTTTCATGTGCCCATGATCTCGGAGCTACACTGTGCTTCACTGACCCACTATGGACCTACCAACTACGGCCTTTGCCTGTAGTTTTCTTTTCTCTTTAAAAAATTAAATTATGCTTTTTGCCAAGGTGGCACCAAAAGCAATAAAAAGGCAGTTCCTGCCCCTAGCAAAGCTCAGATTAAAGGAAAGGCCCTGGAAGCCAAGAAGGCAGGGCTGAAAGGTGTCCATAGCCACAAAAGGAAGAAGAGTTCCACGTCACCCACCTCTGACAGCCTTGTAGCGCTGGAGGAAGCACAAATACCCTCCTAAGAATGTTTGATCAGTATGCCATCATCAAGATCCCCTGACCACAGATGTAGCATGCTTTCTCATCAGACTTTCTTCTGGTACTGCCAGCACACAAGTAACAACATGGAGACTTCCTATTAATTATGAAAACTTGGCCTTTATCTGAGGCTTGTCCCCAACTAGCTCTTATAAATTAAATTAACCTGCTTCTATTAATCTATATTCTGTAATGTGACTTTTTAAAACCTTTCATTCATTCTGTTTGTGCAACTAGGTCTGTGTCTTGATGGCATCTCTGTATGCCTAGATTTATCTCCTCTTCCTCTCTCTCCCCAGAAATCCTGCCTATCCTGTGCAGCTACTGACTATTCAGCTCTTTATTAAACCAATCAGAAGGCACCTTGTCAAAGACACATGTTCATAGTTACAGAAAGATTATCCCACAACACACTGAGTCAGCCAGAAAGAAGACTCATTTGTGGTCATTGTGAATGCCAAGGTTAATAAGCACCAAATCAGACAGGCTGTGAAGAAACTATAACATTGATGTGGCCAAAAGTACTGACAGGGAGAAGAAGGCACATATTTGACTGTTTCCTGATCAGGATGCTCTCATGGTGTCAATAAAATTGGAATCATTTATACTGAGTCCAGCTGCTTTATTCTAGGTACACATTTTTTAACCATAAAAATTTTGTAAATCACATTAATTTTTGTGTGTTCTCATACCTGTGCCAAAACACAAGTGTGGAGGTCAGAGGACAAATGTGTAAGGTTTTGATTCAAGCAGCTTGTGACAGTGGGACACTAGGATCAAACTCACATGGTCAAGTTTGACAGTAAGTGCCCCTATCTACTGAACCATCTTGCCAGCTCTCTGTGGTCTTCTAAACATTTTCTGGATTTTCTCAATGTCTGTTGTTATATTCCCTGTTTCATTTCTGATTTCATTAATTTGGATATTCTCTCTTTGTTCTTTGTTTAGTTTAGTTAAATCTTTTTCAATTTCTTTTTAATATTTATTTATTTAATCATTATGTATACAATACTCTTTTTGCGTGTGTGCCTAAAGGCCAGAAGAGGGCACCAGAACCCATTACAGATGGTTGTGAGCCATCATGTGGTTGCTGGGAATTGAACCCAGGACCATTGGAAGAACAGTCAGTGCTCCTAACCACTGAGCCATTTCTCCTGTCCCAAGGTTTTTCAATCTTGCTGATATTGTTGAAGTACCAACTCTGTGTTTCATTGATTTTTTTTGTATTGTTTTCTTTGTTTGTATTGATTTTAGCCCTTAGTTTGGTTATTTCCAGCCATCTACCTCTCCAAGGTGAGTTTGCTTCTTTTCGTTCTAGAACTTTCAGTTGCTCTGTTAATTCACCAGTGTGGGATTTCTCTAGTGTCTTCATGTAGGCACTTAGTGCTGTGAACTTTTCTCTTAACACTGCTTTCATTGTGTCCCATAAGTTTGGGTATGTTGTGCTGCCATTTTCATTGAATTTTAGGAAGTCTTTAATTTCTTTTTTGTTCCTTCCTTGACCCAGTGGTGATTCAGTTGAGCATTGTTCAATTTCCATGAGTCTATGGGCTTTCTTCTATTAGTGTTGTTATTGAATTCTACCTTTAAGTCATGGTGATCTGATAAGATACAGGGATTTATTTCATTTTTTCTTTTGTCTGTCAAGGTTTGCTTTGTTACTGAGTATGTGGTCAGTTTTAGAGAAGGTTCCATGGGGTGCTGTGAAGAAGAAATGTTTGGGTGGAATGTTCTATAGATGTCTGTAAGGCCCATTTGAATCATATCTGTTAGTCCCCTTATTTCTCTGTTAAGTTTCTGTCTGATAGACCTGTCCATTGGTGAGAGTGGGATGTTGAAATCTTCCACTCTTAGTCTGTGGTGTTTAATGTGTGATTTAAGCTTTAGTAATATTTCTTTTACAAATGAGGGTGTCCTTGGATTTGAGACATAGATGTTCAGAATTGAGGCTTAATCTTGACGGATTTTTCCTCTGAAGAAATAACCTTCATCTCTTTTGACTAATTTTAGTTGGAAGTCTATTTTGTTAGATATTAGGATAGCCACATCAGCTTGTTTCTTAGGTCCGTTTAATTGGAAAAATATTTTCCTGGCCCTTTACTTTGAGGCAATATCTGTCTTTGAAGTTGAGGTGTGTTTCTTAGATGAAGCAGAAGGATGGATTCTGTTTTCGTATCTAATCTGTTAGTCTATGTCTTTTTATAGGCAAATTGATTCCATTGATATTAAGAGATATTAATGACCAGTGATTGCTAGTTTCTATTGTTTTTGTTTGTTAGTGTTGGTGGTATTATGTGTGTGTGCTTTTCTTCTTAGGGATTTGCTCATGTGAAATTATTTATTGCCTGTCTGCCTTGGGTTGGTGTTTTCCTTCAAAAACTTTCTGTAGGACTGGATTTCTGGATTTGTTTTCTTTAAATCTAGTTTTGTCATGGAATATCTTGTTTTCTCTGTCTATGCTGAGTGAAAGTTTTGCTGGGTATAGTAGTCTGGGCTTGCATCCATGGTCTCTTAGTGTCTGCATAATGCCTGACCAGGACCTTCTGGCTTTCGTTGTTTCCATTGAGAAGTCAGGTTTAATTCTGATAGGTCTGCCTTTGTATGCTACTTGGCCCTTTTCCTTTGCAGCTCTTAATATTCTTTCTTTATTCTGTATGTTTAGTGTTTTGATTATTATGTGGTGAGGGGACTTTTTTTTTGGTCCAGTCTATTTGTTGTTCTGTATGCTTCTTGTACTTTTATAGGTATGTTCTTCTTTCCTTCTTTAAGTTGGGAAAGTTTTCTTCTATGATTTTGTTGAATATATTTTCTGTGCCTTTGAGCTGTACTTATCTTTCTTCTATCTCTATTATTCTTAGGTTTGGTCCTTTCGTGGTGTCCAGACTTCCTGGATATTTTGTGTTAAGAATTTGCTGGTTTTAACATTTTCTTTGACAGGTGAATCTATTTCCTCTATTGTTTCTTCAATACCTGAGATTCTCTCTTCCATCTCTTGTACTCTGTTATTTTTGTTTGCAACTGTAGTTCCTGATCATCTAACCAGATTTTTTATTTCCAGAATTCCTGTGATTTGTGTTTTCTTTATAGCCTCTATTTCAATTTTTAAGTCTTTAACCATTTCTTTCATCTGTCTGATTGCTCTTTCTTTCTTTCTTTCTTTCTTTCTTTCTTTCTTTCTTTCTTTCGGGATTTGCTGATGTCTTCCAATTTTTTGTTTGTCTTTTCTTCCGTATCTTTAAGGGAATTTTTCATTTTCTCTTTAAGGTCCTCAATCATCTTCATAAAGTTATTTTTAATGATGTTTTCTACTGCTTCATCTGCATTGGGATGTTCAGGCCTTGCTGTTGTAGAACCACTGGTTTCTAGTGGTGTTGTACTGCTCCTTGTATTGTTGAGTGTATTCTTACCCTGTTGTCTACTCAACTCTTCCTCCACTTGGTACAGGTGGAGCCTGTGCTTTAGGCGAGGGTGTGAGCCCTCCTTCTCCAATTGGTGTAGCTGAGGGCTGTGGCTCCATTGGAAGCTCCTTTAGGTACAGGCAGTGTTGAGCCTCTGGTGATCTCTCCCCTACGTTTATATGGGCCCAAAGCTCAGATGCTTTGCTCTTATCATTGTAGGTGGGGCCACGGCGCCAGTGATCCCTCCTCCAGCTGCAGGAGCTGTTGTGGTCCCAGGGAGCACTCCTCCAGGTGCAGGGGAGACTGAGGCTGAGGCTCTGGTGGTTGGATAGTTTCTGGAGACCACTGCTCTCTCTGTGGCCCACCAGGACACTGATGCTGCCTCCTGGCCCAGCCCAGTCTTGCCACCCGGTGCTGACCAACATCATTCCTCTTTGAATTCACTTCTGTTTCCCAATGTATGATTTTCTTCTTTAGCATCTCATATTTCCTTTGTTCTCTTTAGGAAGCCTCGTTTCCTCCTCACTGAGAAGACTGAGGCCGTCTGACGGGGGCACCTCCACATTTTTATGCTGCTGTCTTTCCCATATCACTTCTTAAGTCTAAAATGAAAGGGTTTGCGACCCATCCCATCAGCTCGTACTGTCTATCCTGGTCTGTCTCTTCATTTTCCCCGAGTTCCCACTAAAGCACTAGCGACCTCTTTGGCATCCTCACACAGGGACATGCTGACAGATTCTACTCAGTTTATAAGACAGATATTAAAGGCTCAAGGTTGCAGTGATTGTGGTCAGGTTTGTGCAATGGGATAAAGTACAGGTGTACCATGGCACATGGCAGGACCCACCTCTCAGAGAAGATGGTGCTTCTCAGGAGAGCACCGTCGGCTACCCATCACCTCGCTCACCTCCCACAATCTCTTGAGGCCTTTTCTTAGTCGTGAACCAATTCCTAGAGGACCTGCTCCAACTGACGTGGGGGCTCTCACTCTTTCCTCATCATGATCTTTCTACTTCACTGCCCATTTTTTTCTGTCTCTTTTGCTTGTAAACTTGTAAATATCCAAGGGCCCAGGATTCAGTCCGTCGGGTGTTCCTCATTTTGTCCTGGGGATGTTGTGTGCCTGTGACCCTCATATTTCTAGCATTAGCCAGGACTTTCCTTGTGTGACAGTTTCCTCCAGGAGTGACGTCCCCACCTTTCAAGAAAGTTCCTTAAAACAGAAGATTAACGACTCAAAATAGTGCTGAGACAGTGTGAGCTAAATCGGTCCCTGACAGACTGACTTATCAGAGCCATTAGGGACTCTTAGTTATCTCTGTCTGAAGTTCCCAGCAATGTCTGGGAATGGAGAACCGAAGATGGGGGAAAGGCATTGCTGAAGGGACTAGGAAATAGGAAAGCTGTGTGAACCCCAGTTCACTTGTCCAAATGGAAATGTGTTCACAGAGCGGTTAAAGAAAAGATTAACCTAGCAGGGACATCATGGCTGGTATGGAGCTTTAGCTGAGGCCTTTGGTGGGACAATGTCTGTGTAAAGTTGGAAGGGCTTTGGCAGCAAGCCAAGCATCTGGAAAGTTCGAGAGCAGCCTGGAGGATGAAAGGGAAAGCAGAGTAAGAGGTCTGTCTGGGTTCCTCAAAGACAAATGAGGTAAGAAGTAGCTGGAACCCCTGGAAAACCCAGATAGAGAGCTAAACTGTGTGCTCAGGAGCTTCTGGATGGTGTTAAAGCCCAGGGGTGGGTCACAGAAGCTGGAACAACACAGGTGAAGATGACCAAGCCTGACCCAGGAGTGGGTAGTTCCCCCGCTCTAGGTCAAGGAGGGCACATTTCCCTCTAATAAGGGTTGTGCTAGGGGTGGAGATGGTTTGCTCGGCCAGGAACTCCCCCAACAGCCAGGTAAGGTGAATGGGAGCTACAGCTACCTTGCTAACCCAGAACCTCTCAGACCCAGGACTCCAGCAGGTATAGCAGGGGGAGAAAAGAGACCCTTACTTCTTGGCCCTGGGAAGGGTTGAGCAGATTAGGTTAGGCCCACTGAGTTCATCAGGCATGGGAATATGTAGGGAAACTCCATGGAAGAGTTCCAGGATATGGACGCATAGTGGCTCAGAGAATGGCTGAGGATTACAGGAAGCTAATTAAGTTAGTGCCTTCTCTCCACGCTCTGTACCCAACCTTGGTCTGTGGAAGAAGTGATTGATACAAATGGATAGAATGTTTCCGTTATGGGATGGTGATTCAGGACATTGCCCTCTCTTGCCTATCCTATGGATAAAGATTTTGTTATATTGATGATATAATGCTAATTTCTGAGTGTTTTGCAGATGTGAAAAGCCACTGGAGAGACAACCAGGTACCATGGTCCTCACACCTACCTTACAACCCTACTAGGGTTGGGCCAAGTGAAAGGAAAAAATTCAGAAATTATACTATGTGGGTGGACAAGGACACTCCCAGAGGTCATAGTGTTATTAGATTAAAACCCCAGGGCCACACAGGATATGCCTGCTTGTAAAATAGTAGCTCCACTATTATGTGAAAGACCAACAGCCTTTGGACTTAAGGCCTGCTCCACAAGAGGGAGTTTCATGTCCAGATGCCCAGTACTATAAACCAGGACAAAAACCTGTGGCTGGAGAGATTATAGGTCTCAGCAGGGAAGCAACTTCTATCATTTTCCAGATGGATGTGATGCAGCTGTCAAACTCTCGTGTTTACCCTTGGACCTCTGCTGTCAGCCTCCACTGAGATGAGCGTCCACAGCCACAGCCTCCAAGGCTCAGGGGACTTTGGGGAAGAGAAGTCAGAGTAGGAAGGGGCGGACCGCTGTGATACTGAAACATTTCATCCTGCAGGAAAGCTCCTGAAGCAGCAGGTAAGAACTCAAAATAGCTTCAGGAAGTCCCTGAAACTGACCAGATCCACACTGGGTTCCCTTTCTCCCAGAGTAAGCAGTAAAGATGGCTGAGGGTCATTCTCAGACAAACCAAGCTGTTAAGACTCTGAGACCAGCTGACTTGCCTGGAAGAGTTTTGAATCACTTGGGAAAAACACTCTCCAACCTGTTGTAGGTTGTAAGCTGTGCAGTGTGATCCAGGTTCCCAGCTTTTGTGAACTATCCCCCCTGTTGTCTGTCTTTGAGTCATTTCTGCTGCTCTAAGTAACTTCTCACCCATAATCCTGCAGGTAATTCCAACTAAACTCATTGGCTCACCAAATTGGACTTTGGTAGTATCCGTGTCATGGACTCCCTGTCTGTGATGAGCAGGGGTGTGTGTGTGTGTGTGTGTGTGTGTGTGTGTGTGTGTGTGTGTCCGTGTGTATTGTGTCTCTCCAGGAAAACTCTTGTTACGCAGCATCCCTTTAGCCCCCACCATCACCTGGGCATCTCCATCTGGTTTTAAATGATTAAGGTACTGCTATCTTTTCCTAATTTTGCTTTGTGTCAGTCTGTTTTTTTTTATCCTTACCCTCCTGCCCCCCAAACAGCCACAATCACCTTGGCAACACTTTTGAGCTGACCCATGACCTTTGTCCAAATGTACTAAAGAAAATACTGCTGATCTTTACAAGGAAAGCAGAAGTTACTAGGCTGCCCCTGTTGTGCCCAGATCACGACCCCCAGAGAGAGACAACCAGAGAGGCCCAGACTGTAATAAGCAAGGTTTAATCAGCATAATACAAACATGTTTGGAACTCATCTCCATCCCCATTACAACAAGGTAGAGAGGAGTTGTAGCTCCTCTGTGGGGTAAGCTTTTAAAGGCATAAATACAAAGAGAATCTTTGAAGATGCTTTAGCATGGGTTCAAGGACTTTTGCTCCTTCACATTCTGTTAAGTCAGCTTTTTCCTTGCTTTTAGAGCAAGGCCACTGTTCTTGAGTTAGGCCATCTTTATCAGCCTGTACCAGGTG